>NC_133664.1:207343312-207420539 GCF_037893015.1 Macrotis lagotis | reverse complement strand
GATCAAAGTGGCCAGGAGGCGGATCGGTGGCGCGGTGGATAAAGCACCAGCCCTGGAATCAGGAGTACATGGGTTCAAATCCGGTCTCAGACATTTAATAATCACCTAGCTGTGTGGCCTTGGGCAAGCCACTTAACCCCATTTGCCTTGCAAAAAAAACTAAAAAAGAACAAAACTTTGGCCTATCCTATGGTGACTTCTGTTAAGGAATTAGAGAACATATTATTTCTTAGGATCCCAAAGTACCTTTAGAAAAAGCTTATTGTGTTCCAGGACAAAGAGAAGTTAAAAACAAATGTAAAAAGGCAGGAATAATGAACATATCTTTTATAATGCAACATAAATAATGATGAATAGAAGGACATATGAACAAAAGACACAGATTTAATGGAGACTATATAATCATACCCTTAATAAGCAAGTCAAAGAACAGATCACAGAAGCAATAAGTTATTATATTAAAAATAATGATAGCAATGAAACAATAAAAACAAACTTATGGAATGCATGAAGTAAAAACAATCCTCAGAATAAAAAATTTATATGCTTATATATCTATTTCAGAAAATATATAAATAGAAATAAAAAATAAATAGAAATAAAATATATATTTCAGAAAGTTTATGCATACAAAATAGTTAGAAATGATCAATCTATTCATGCATCTGATTTTAAATACTAGGAAGTAAATAATTAATAATAATAAAAAGAAATATAAAAGAAGAAATCTTGAAAATTTGGAGAGAAATTAAGAAATTTTGAAATAAAAAGAGTATAGAGCTGAAAAAAACAAAATTAAGTGTTTCTTTTAAAAAAGACTATCAAGGGGCAGCAAGGTGGCACCATGCATAGAGCACTAGTCCTGGAGTCAGGAGTACCTGAGTTCAAATCTAGCCTCAGACACTTAATAATTACCTAGCTATGTGGCCTTGGGCAAGCCACTTAACCCATTGCCTAGCAAAAACTTAAAAAATCCAGTATCAGAGAAAGGAATGAACCAAGTTATCCATTAACTGCCAAAGGAAAGAAATCTCCAAGCTAAATTGATTTGTACATTAATTCTATCAGGAACATAGGGAGTAATTATTATCCATGTTAAAAAAAAATTCAAACTCTTTTTATGAGACAAATGTGGTCCTAATATTCAAGCTAGGAGAGACAAACTAGAGAAAGAAAACTATAGAACAATTTCATTATTAGCTATTAACACAAACATTTTCAATAAAATTCTTATAAAGAGATAATAATATTTTCACTTATGCTTTGCCTCCACTATGACACTGTATCTAGCCAGTCCCAGACCCTGGCTATTTTTCCACCTTGCTGTTGTGTTTCAATCTCCACTTCTGCTTTGGGGCCCTGAATTCCCAATTGTAAGAGTTCACCTTATCTATCCAGTCCAAGACCCACACTCTGGTCATCTATTTGTCATGCTACTAGACCCTACCTCCAACATGAGACTCTAGCTCCCACCATTACTAGAACCACAGGAACAGAGAAATGTAAGTTTAAAGCTAGAAAACATTTGGAGACAATGGATTTTTAAACTCATAATTCTATAGATGAGTAAACTGAAGTGGTGAAATGCTAGGTGATTTGCCCAGAGTCATACAGCTAGTGTCTGAGATTGAATTCAAGCTCTTGTCTTTATTACTCAAAGGTCCAGCACTCCATTTACTATGCCACCTGTAGCGTGTGCATCCCTTATCAGAGCATTTAATATATATATATATATATATATATATATATATATATATATGTATGTATATATATGTATACACACACACACATATATATACATATATATATATATATATATATATATATATATATATAGCTACCCATCTTCTAATCATGCTGCCATATACATACTTTCTCTTATCCTCATCACCCTCTTCTCTCACATTTTGGGAACAGAAATCAAACCAATAATACCATTCCTGGGAAGGATGTCAATCAAATACCCAGTTTCTAATTTCACAGACCATAGTATCCTCACACTTCCAGGGTCCACCATTATCCTATATATGCTGCTTTACCTTATTAGAATCTTAGGTCCTTTAATAAAGGGGCTGTCTT
This sequence comes from Macrotis lagotis, assembly GCF_037893015.1. Taxonomy (NCBI): domain Eukaryota; kingdom Metazoa; phylum Chordata; class Mammalia; order Peramelemorphia; family Peramelidae; genus Macrotis; species Macrotis lagotis. The sequence continues at coordinate 207,418,460 of NC_133664.1, read as the reverse complement.
GTTAGTTTCTCAATTTTTTTTGTATTTATATCCCTAACATTACTTTAGTTTTTTATGAACAAGTTCTTATAAAGTCTGGCATATAGTTGTCAAGTAATAAATGCATTATCATCTATTCAGAAACTATACTCTCACCATGGATCAATATCAGAAAAAGTAGTATTATTAACATATACACCAGGGTGGCTAGGTGGCGCAGTGGATAAAGCACCAGCCCTGGAGTCAGGAGTACCTGGGTTCAAATCTGACCTCAGACACTTAATAATTACCTAGCTGTGTGGCCTTGGGCAAACCACTTAATCCCATTTGCCTTGCAAAAAAAAAAATCTAAAAAAAACCAACATATATACCACAAAAGTAATCAAAAGTACATGATTATTTCAATAGATACAGAAAAATTCTTTGACAGGATACAGCATACTTTTATGATAATCCCTAAAAAGAATAGACATAGAAGGGCCCATATTGAATATGATTATATATATATGCATATATTTGGAAACACTTTGGGGTACATTAATTGTTAAAACAGTCAGAATCCAGAACTTCCACTCCACAGAAAAACAATCTTACAGCTTCCTAAAAGAAGCAGATCAGATCGAGACAGCTAGATGGCACAGTGGATAGAGCTCCAGTCCTGGAGTCAAGAGGACCTGAGTTCAAATCTCAACTCAGATACTTAATAATTACCTAGTGTGTAACTTTGGGCAAGTTACAACCCTGTTGCCTTTCAAAAAAAAAAAAGAGAGAGAGAGTTCCTGAGTTCTTCAAAGTTTCCCTATAGTATTATTAGCATTGCATACTTTGTTCTCCTGGTTCTGCTCATTTCATTCTACATTAGTTAATATAAAAAAGAAACAAGCCATGTACCAAGGAACTATAGTCAGGATTCAAGAGACCTAGAAACCTCTACTATAAATGAGAGCTCTTATAATGCAATGTTCCAAAAAAACAAAAAGTGATATAGATTTACAACCAAGAATAACTTACCTTGCCTTTGTAAGGAAAAAATCTGGATCTTTAATGCAACAAAGAACCTCCAAACTTTTCCAATGAAAAGATCAGAGATGAGTTGGAACTTTGGAATACAAAGACAAACATCCAGAAAAACCTAGGGAGATAAATTTATTTGCAGAATGTAATGGTGATAATTTTAATAGGGAGTGAAGAAATACTGTATTTGCCCATGTATAAGATGAACTGTTTTTCAAAAAAGTTGGGGTCTAAAAACTGGGAGGGTCTTTATAGAGGTTATAGATTTTTTTACTTGCATTTTTCGCTGTTTCCCTGCTTGTTGTCTTTGTGCTCATTGTTTTGCACTTGTTACTGGTATTTTAGATTACATTTTGCCATGTTCTGCCTAGAAATGGCTCAGAAAAGACTTTCATCCAGTGCTAAATTCAAGTTCAAAGTAATCCAGTTTGCAAAAGTGAATGGAAATCGTGCTGCTGAATGTCAGTTTGATCCTCCTCCAACTGAGAAAACAATCCAAGACTGGCTACGGGAAGAAGAAACTCTTCTGAAAATGCCAGAGCAGAAGAAAACCATGAGAGGCAAGTTAATAAAATGGCCTGAGTTAGAGAGGGAATTGAAGAGATGGATTGAAGAGAAAAGGGCTATTGGAAGTCCACAAAGAAGGTTCAGTATGAGGCCAGAAGAATTGCTGATGAAAAAGAAGTACCTGATTACAAAGGAGGACACAATGCCTCAGGTTCATGAAATGGAATGGACTGACCATGCACCAGACTTGCCCAAAAGATGCCTGAAAGCTATGAGCAGAAGGTCCTTGAATTTCATGATGAATTAAAATTGAGTTCAATAAACTTTCTGCAATTTTTTTCAAATTTCGGGCCCCCCAAATTAAGGTGCATCTTTTCACAGGAGCATCTTAGATATGGGGAAATATGGGTAAGTATCCCTTTAGATACTTCAAAGGGTACTGATGGAGTTAAATAAGAAAAACAAAAAAATTGGTGGTTGGTTCTGTTATGAGGATTTGAAGGGAGAAAAGGGAAGGAAAGGTAAAAGAAATATACCAGTGTAGAAAGTAGGAAGAAAGGAGTAGAATTTGCTATTTTGCATAATTGGGTTTGTGAGAAGCAGAGGATTGGGGAAATGATCATAGATGAATCTCAGTCTTATGTAAAATGGGGAAGAGAGATTGTTTATACACAGAAGAACAATTTGTTATAGAAATGTATAAAATTTAATAGGGAAACAAGCAGAGATAGTGAAGAACATGGTTGAGAGAAAAAATAATATAGGAGTAAGAGTAGCTACACACAAAACACATTTCCTTATCTTGACAGGTGTGTATTTGTGTTTGTGTGTGTGTGACAGAAGGGAGAGGAAGACTGTTAAAGAAAAGATTCAGTTCTATGAAGATGTTGATCAGTTGAGCAATGACTGCCCAAATTGTGGTAAATGAATATAATGGAAAATTATTTTGTTTGAAGAAATAATTAGAGATTTCTTAGAATAATGGGTGATGTGAATTGGTGCAGAATTGAGTATTCCCAGGAGAATACTTTATTCAAAGTCAACAGAATTGTAAAGAAAAAATCAACTTTGAAAGATTTAAGAATACTGATAAAAAAAGAATACTGATCAATTCAATGACCAGCCATGTATGAAAGTACCTGGAATTAAGCATATTAGATATCTTCTGACAGAGAATTGATAGCCTTTTTTGACAGGAATTATGTTTTATTGAAATATTTTTTGCAAATATCAATAAAATCATGTGTTTTATTCTTTTTTATATAGTCTATGATATTTATAACTTTTCTAATACTGGATCAAAATTGAATTTTTGGTATAAAAATAACAGTAACAATATATGATCTTTTAAATGTGTTACAGAAGTCTTTGTCCTAATATTTTACTTACTAATTTTTAGTCAATATTCATTGAGAATTTTGCATCCCAGACTGATTCCAACCCCTAAATATGTTCTTTGTAGTTAGATCAGAACTTACTTCAGCCAGTCTCAGACCACCTTGGATCTTCCTTGCCTGAGCACACTGGTCTTTCTGTCCCCAGGTACAGACTTGAGAGTCCCTGGAGCCACTCTGGCAGGCTTCTGGTTTTGCTTGGCTTTACTCTCTGTTTGTGCTAACTTTTCTGATGGATCCCTTTCCCAATGCCCACAGAATTCTGGTTCTTTTTTGCATGGAGCCCTGGGCTGAATGAAGACACTTAATATATTTTCTTTTTGGATTTCTTGACGAGTATTTGATATGATTCTCTTTTTAGATCTTTGCTAGAGGACATGTGTAAGAATTGGACTCCTCTGTGACTGTTCACACAGCCATCTTAACTAGACATCTCCCAGCTTGGTTGTTGACTTGTTTATTGCCCTTAGGATGGGAAAATGTCATGGCCAAGTCTCTGGTTCTTAGGCCAATTTGGTGGTAAGGGACTGGTCCAGATGTCCAGATGGCAAGAGTTCTGATACCTCAGCTGCTTTCTAGTTATGAAGATCTGAGGCAATGGATTTATTCCCTTTTTAGTAGGGACAATTGTTCCCTAATCTCTAGCTGTGAGGTTGATTTGATCATCACCTCCTGGGTGGAAGGACATGGCATAAGTATAAGGTTCTACTCCAGTCTGGGTGGCCTGTTGGTCTGTTGGCAAGGGCTTGGTTTAGATAGATGAATGGTAAAAGACCTTGACATTAGTGATTTGGTATCAATTTTAAAAATATTTTGTTTATTTATTTTTCCAGCTACATGTAACAGTAGTTTTCTTTTTTCCTATTTATTTATTTATTTGTTCTTATTTTGTACAAATAATTTTTTATACATTACTAAAATATTCTTAAGAGTAAACATAATACCCCCTCCCCCCAAGAAAATATAGACCTGCACAAGTGATAAAGTAAATGGGAGAGAAAAATTAAAATTAACAACAACAACAACAACAACAATAATAATAATAATAATAATAATAATTTGTAGGTATGGCCAGGTGGCGCAGTGGACAGAGCACAGGCCCTGGAGCCAGGAGCACCCGAGTCCAAATCTGGCCCAAGACACCCAACAATCACCCAGCTGTGTGACCACATGCAAGTCACCCCAACCCCATTGCCCTACAAAAACCAAAAAAAGAGACCCAAAATAAAATAAAATAGTAATAATAATAGTAGGGGCAGCTAGGTGGCAGACAGATCACTGGCCCTTGATCCAGGAGCACCCAGGTCCAAATCCAACCTCAGACACCCAACAATCACCCAGCTGTGTGGCCCCAGGTAGGCCACCTAGTCCCATTAGCCCTGCAACACTCCCCAGAAAATAATAATAAAAAATATGCTTCAGTCTTTATTCCAACACCACCAGCTCTGTTGTGGGTGGATCACATTCTTTATGATAAGTCCATCACAAAAGTTACTTACATATTTTTCCACCATTGCCATTGCTGATCGCAACTCCCTCCATTCATACTTCTCTATTACCATGAACTATATTTTCTCTCTCCTTTCACTCTGTCTCTGCTGTAGGGTAGTTGAGTGGCACAGCAGACAGATCCCCAGCCCTGGGGCCAAGAGGTCCCGAACCCACATATCACCCCTTACCCAGCATCCACCTGGCCCTATGATCCGAGACAGGCCATCCAATCCCAGCCCCTTGAAAGAAGTAAAAAAGAAAATGTGTTATATCTGACCACTCTCCCCCCATGGTCCATCTTCTCCTCCATCACTCACATCCTCCCCTTCCTCCTGTCCCCCTTCTCTCCTTCTCACTGCAGATGTCTATACCCCATTGAGTATATATGCTGTTTCCTCTCCTAGCCACCTTTGATGAGAGCAAAGATTCCCTCATTCCCCCTCACCTTCCCCCTTCCATATCATTGCAATAGCTCATTGTAATAAAGAAAAATTTTATTATATGAAATATCTTTGCATATTCCTTCTCTCTTTCTTTCTCCCATTACATTTCCCTTTTATCTATTGACTCCATTTTTACACCACAATATATCTTCAAATTCAGTTTTCTCCTGTACTTCATCTATAAAAGCTCCTTCTACCTACTCTATTAAATGAGAAGGTTCAATGGCCAAAGGCCAAAAAAAATGTGCATACCCTTTGACCCAGCAATACCACTACTGGGTCTATACCCTGAAGAGATGAGGAAAAAGGGTAAAAACATTACTTGTACAAAAATATTTATAACAGCCCTGTTTGTGGTGTCAAAGAATTGGAAATCCAGTAAATGTCCTTCAATTGGGGAATGGTTTAGCAAACTGTGGTATATGTATGTCATGGAACACTATTGTTCTGTTAGAAACCAGGAGGGATGGGATTTCAGGGAAAGCTGGAGGGATTTGCATGAACTGATGCTGAGTAAGATGAGCAGAACCAGAAAAACACTGTACACCCTAACAGCAAGATGGGAGTGATGTTCAACCTTGAAGGACTTGCTCATTCCATCAGCGCAACAATTGGGAACAATTTTGGGCTGTCTGCAAAGGAGAGTACCATCTGTATCCAGATAAGGAGCTGTGGAGTTTGAACAAAGTACAAGGCCTATTCCCTTTAATTTGGAAAAAAAAACCCAGATGTCTTATGGTTTGATCTGGTTACCTCTGAGAATTCTGTTCTCTTTAAGGATATGATTTCTCTCTCATCACACCCAATTTGGATCGAGGTACAACATGGAAACAAAGTAAAGACTGACGGGAGTGCTATCTGTGGGGTGGGGGGTGGGGGGGAGGGAAGCAAGATTGGGGGAAAACTGTAAAACTCAAATAATATCTTTAATAAAAATTTTTAAAAATGAGAAGGTTCATATGAGTATTCTCAGTATCATTTTTCTATACAGGAATACATGTAGTTAATCATCATTAAGTCCCTCATATATCCCCCCTCTCCTCCACTCTCTGTGCTTCACCTGAGTCCTGTATTTGAAGATCAAACCTTCTGTTCAGCTCTGGCCATTCCAACAGGAACATTTGAAATTCCCCTGGTTCATTGAAAGTCCATCATTTTCCCTGGAAGAGGACATTCAGATTTGTTGGGTAGTTGATAGTTGGTTGCATTCTAAACTCTTTTGCCTTCCGGAATATTATATTCTAAGCCCTACAAGCTTTTAATGTAGTTGCTGCTAAGTCCTGTGTGATCCTGACTGCAGCTCCATGATATTTGAGTTGTGTCCTTCTGGCTGCTTATAATATTTTCTCTTTGACTTGGGAGTTCTGGAATTTGGCTATAATATTCCTGGATTTTTTTTTTTTGGATTTCTTTCTTGGGGAGATTGGTGGATTCTCTCCATTTCTATTTTGCCCTCTGCTTCTAGGATATCAGGGAAATTTTCCTTTCAATTCCTTGAAAATGATGTCAAGGCTCTTTTCCTGGTCATGACTTTCAGGCATTCCAATAATTTTTAAATTATCTTTCCTAAATCTGTTTTCCATATCAGTTGCTTTTTCAATGAGATGTTTCGTATTTTCTTCTAATTTTTCCTTCTTTTGGTTTTGAAGTATTGATTCCTGATTTCTGGTAAATTCATCAATCTCCCTGAGTTCTATTCTTTGTCTGAAGGATTTGTTTTCCTCAGAGAGTTTTCTTATCTCTTTCCATCTGGCCAATTCTGCTTTTTCTGCTTTTTTTCTGCTTTTTTTTTCTGCTTTTCTCCTCAATAACTTTTTGAACTGTTTTATCCATTTGACCTATGCTGGTTTTTAACATGTTATTTTCCTCAGCATTTATTTGGATCTCCTTGACTAAGCTACTGACTTCATTTTCATGTTTTTCCTGCATCTCTCTCATTTCTTTTTCCAATTTTTCCTCTATCTCCCTCACTTGATTTTCAAAGTCTTTTTTGAGCTCTGTCATGGCCTGAGCCCAATTTCTGTTTTTCTTGGAGTCTTTAGATGCAGGAGCTTGTACCTCCTCATCTTCAGATTGAGTGTTTTGATCCTTCTTGGGATCATAGACAAAGTATTTCTCAATTGTGTTCCTCTTTTTTCTCTGCTTAATCATTTTCCCAGCCTGAGACTGGTTTTGGGGTGCTTCCTGAGCTTTTTGGACACCCCTACAAGGATATCAGTGTATGAGGCTCTGTCCTCCCTCCTGGTCTGTAAATGACCATAAGCGCCCCCTCCGCCATGGGACTGAGGTTGGGGGGGGAGACTGCTCTTCTGTTGGGGGACCTAGACTGCGATCAGGATCTGAATGTGGTCAGAATCCCAGAGTCCTGTTCCAGGGGCAGAGGACAGAGCTCGGCAGTCTCTCTCTCTTCACTTCCCTCCCTAGGCTCAATGGACTCATGCGCTGGGGGCTCCTGCTTAAGGGCTCAGTCTGTTTCTGGTTCCTGGATCTGGGCTGCCTGGCCACACTGCTCATTGTGTGTGCCCTGAGGGCTGGGCTTCACATGCTTGCTCTGGCAGAGGTTCCCCCCCTCCCCCCCAAATTGTGCCTGTTGCTCCCCGGGGTGTAAATCAGGAAACTGCCCCCGCTGCTGTGAGCTGCAGTGCCCAGTGCCCTGTGGCTGCCTCTGGGAGGCTGAAGTTCCTTTGCTCTGGTGGGCCACCCTTCTGATCCTGTGGAGCCTAGCCTTTCTGCTATTTTCCAGGTTACCTTGGGTTGGAGAATTGCCTCACTGGATCCCTCTGTGGGTTCTGTCTCTTGAAAATGTAGAGTCCTTAGTTTATAAGTTTTGCTCCAGAGCAACTGAGAGAAGGTCCTCTCCTTTTGCCATCTTGGCTCTGCCCCTTGTAACAGCAGTTTTCAACAATCATTTATTTTTTGGCAAGATTTTGAATTCACATTTTTCTCCCTCCCTTCTTTCCCTTTACCCCTCCCTGACAGAAAACAATCTAATATAGGCTATAAATGTGTAACCATACTAAAACATAGATCCATATTATTAATCATGTTGTTTAAGAAGAATGAAATCAAAATGGAAAAAAAGTATTAGAGAGAAAAAAGCATATAATACATAGGAAAACTTTTAAAAATTGATGGTAGTAAGCTTTGGTTTGCATTTAAACTCCACAGATACTTCTCTGGATTTGGAAGGTATTTTTATCACAGGTCTTTGATTTATTGTACTGCTGAAATGAACAAGTCCATCATACCTCATCATCACTCCATGTTGCTAATAGTGTGTACAATGTTCCTTTGGTTCTGCTCATTTCACTCATCATCAGTTCATATAAGTCTTTCCAGACTACTCTGAAGTCCTTTCCTCATGATTTCTTACAGAACAATAGTACTGCATCACATTCATATACCACAATTTGTTCAATCATTCCCCAATTGATAGGCATCTCTTCAATGTCCAATTCTTTGCCACTATGAAAAGAGCTTCTATAAATATTTTTGTATATATGAGCCTTTATTTTTTTCCATTTTTTGTGATCTCTTTGGAATACAGACAGGTTGAATCAGCTCATAACTCCACCAACATTGTATTAGTGTCCCAGTTTTCTCATATCCCTTTCAACATTGAACATATTCCTTTTTATTGGTCAATCTGATAGTTGTGAAGTGATCCCTCAGAGTTGTTTTAATTTGTATTTCTCTAATCAATAATGATTTATAGCATTGTTATCAGTTTCAAAGGAAATTCTTCAAAGTTTGTGCTCAGCCCTGTGCTATTTAACAGCTTTTATCAATGATTGGTATAAGGCCAAGATAACTTGATTATTGTCATGATATAGAGCTAACTCTCTAGATGACAGAATCAGAAGTTTAAAAAAATTGACAGCTAGAACATAGGGGCAAATTGAATAAGATAAATTTTAATAAACATATTGTCTTGTGTAATAAACATATTGTCTTGTGTAGCAACCAATGATACAACTTGAGTATATACTGTATATATGTATATTATAAGTATGAATAATGCACAGAGTGGAAGCTTCTTTGGAAAAGGAATATTGGGTAGATAATAAGATAAAATCATTGGATTATGGATTTAGAGTTGGAAGAAACCTTAGGTCCCATACGTAATATTAAGTAGAGTGAAGATTTGAACCCAGATTTTCTGACTATATATCCAGCTTTCTTTCTTTCTTTTTTTTAGGTTTTTTTGCAAGGCAATGGGGTTAAGTGGCTTGCCCCAGGCCACATGGCTAGGTAATTATTAAGTGTCTGAGGTCAGATTTGAACTCAGGTACTCCTGACTACAGGGCCAGTGTTCTATCCACTATGCCACCTAGCCACCCCAGCTTTCTTTCTTTCAACTGCTCTATTATGCCTCCTAATTTGGAGACTGAACTACATTTTCTTTTTTAATAAATTTATTTATTTTTTTTTCATGTGTGTGTGTGTGTGTGTGTGTGTGTGTATATATATATATATATATATATATATATATAGTTTTCAAAATCACTTTTTGTAAGGCTTTGAGTTCCACATTTTTCTCCCTTCCTGTCTTCCCTCCCCCTTCCCCTTGACAGAGCAATCCAATTATATATACATATATATATGTATATATATAATTTTACCAAGGTCAAATGTTGCATACTGATGTAGCCAAAGCCAAAGTTTGTTACTCATGTTGGTGCCTGGTTTGAAGGCTCTATGGTTTGTATTCTTCTAGACCCTTGAAAAGGTATTTAGGTGGGCCATAATGCACAGAATGTTGTCCCTGAAGTCAGGAAGACCTGAGCTCAAATTTGGCCTCAGACACTTAATAGCTGTGACCCTAGGGAAGTCACTTAACTTCTGTTTGACTTAATCCATTGGACAATATGGGGCATGAATTATGATGAGCCAGGCATGATTGTTCAACCACAAAAGATGCACTCTTGGAAAATCTTCCTTCCTTCACATTTTTTATAGAGTATAGTACTGGCTTCCATAGTGTGAAAATGCCCTTGTCCTTTTGAAATGAGCAAGGCTTTTCCTAAACTCCATTCCCCATTGTTTTCTTATCTTACCCAGAACCAGGTCTCCATGCCTGGTCATCTTCCTGACCATCTCTTCATTATGGCCAGTATCCTCATTTGTCCTCACTCAACTTTGGACTCCATTCCTGGGTTCCCTATTGCTTATAGATGAACTTTTGGCTTATCTTCCTGAGAACCAAGACTTTAGCTTCATGGCCTCCTCTACGCCATGCCACAACAAGCATATTCTCCTTTCATTTTCCAATTCCTTTATATATTGTTTTCTCTCATTAGACTAGAAGCTCTTTGAGGGCATTTTATTTGCATCCCCAGTGTTTAACACCATATCTGATAAATAGGAAGTGTTTATGCTCTATCTTGCTATCATTCATATCCTATTATCTATGAATGTCTGTCTGTCTGTCCAAGATTTTGAGTAGCTCTGAGATAATAGCTTAATCAAAGACCCTTGACTCTTGAACTGGAGAGGGAGTCAGAGGAGGAGCATCTTGTCTTGGGAGGTGTCTGTTATATCTTATGTTTCCTCTGTCGCATTTTGGATAGTATATGTTTTGCTTTCTAATCGGAGCAAAATTTTTATTTAGTTATTTTTAGGGCATGATATCTAAGTGCATTTTAATGACTGGGCCTGAGAGGAGAAAGTTTTCATTAGGTTAGATGTTGAACCAATGTGGAATAGAGTCTCAGGGGATGATAAGAAAAAAAAAGAGACATTTGCCATGAATACCTAAACCAACTTCACAAATACAAGATAGCAGTAGTGTGACCAAATAGCAATTTCAGTGAAGACCTGGGGATTTTAGTGAGCTTCAAGTTGAAAATGAATCAAGATGACAAAGAAGCCAAGAATGTTGTGCAACCTTTGAATGAATGAATGAAAATTTTTAAAGCATTTACTAAGTGCTTGCTAGGAAGCAGACATTATGCTAAACACTAGAGACACAAATGTAAAGACAAGATTATCCCTGACCTCAGGGAGTTTACATTCTAAAAGGGGAAGACGATAAATCTAGAGGATGTTGGTAGAGTATTTTGATTAGGGAAATCAGAGGAAATGGTATAAGAAATAGGGCAAATGGTTGACATCCTTTATAAGAATATTAGTGTTGATTTAATTACTGTTGCTCACAGCAGCAACTCATAGTGATGGCCAGGAAATGGCATGATGGTTCTCAGAATAGGGTAAAATATGGTAGACTTGTCACTAATCATTCAGGGTCAGAATGGTGAGAACTTGACTGCTGGTCCAAGATGGAGGCCAGAGATAGCATGAAATGGAGATGGTTTAGTATCCATGGCTATATAGGTGATAGTTCTTACTTTCACTTGGTCAGACAAAATCTGAAATACTATTAATTGGAGCACTACCCAATCTACTTTTGGACAGGTCTAATTAGGAAAATTTTCCTTCCTTTGAACCAAAATCTGTAATTTTGCAGTTTCTACCTATATTTCTTTCTTCTTTCTGAGGTTAAATCTAAATCCTCTTCCATATGAAAGTCCTTCAGATACTCCTAGAAAACCAACACATCCCTCTAATACTTTTCTTCTCATATTAAACATCCTTCAAAGCCCAATTTTTATTCTCCTCACTGTCTTTGTCAACTTCATTTTAAAATCTTCCTTGATATATTTTGGGGTTTTTTTTACATAATTGATTTTCTTGATGTATTTGCTCTATATTCACCCCGAGACAACTATCTGTAAAGAAAGAAGAAAAACCTTTGGGCAGTTAGGTGGTGCAGTGGATAGGGCACTGGCCTTGGAGTCAGGAGTGCCTGAGTTCAAATCTGGCCTCAGACACTTAATAATTACCTAGCTGTGTGGCCTTGGGCAAGCCACTTAACCCCATTTGCCTTACAAAAACCTAAAAAAAAAAGAAGAAAAACCTGAGTAAATCAAAACTTATCAACATAAATCAAATATAACAGTACAATGTGATATTTCTTCTCTTATAGTCTTCCACCTTAGCAAAGAAAGGAGAGAAGTACATCCTTGTATCTTTTTTTGTAGGACCATGCTTGCTCATTAAAATTATATAGCATTATTTTCATTTTTATTATTGCTTTATTTTCATTTACACTGTTGTAGTCATTGTATGTATTGTTTTCCTGGTTCAACTTCCTTCACTTTATAATAATTCTTAAAAGTTTTTTCATACCTCCTTTTTTTCATGGTGATCATTTTTTTGTTGTGGTTTTTCAGTTGCTTTAATCATGTCTGACTTTATACATATATATATATATATATATATATATATATATATATATATATGTTTTCCATTTTATTTATTTAAGGCAATGGGATTAAGTGAATTGCCCAAGATCACATAGCTAGGCAATTATTAAGTGTCTAAGGCCAAAATTGAACTCAGGTTCTCCTGACTACAGGGCAGGTGCACCATCTACTGTACCACCTAGCTGCCCCACATCTGACCCTTCTTGACCCCATTTGGAATTTTTTTGGCAAAGATACTGTACTGGTTTACCATTTCCTTCTCTAGTTCATTGAACAAATGAGGAAACAGAGGCAAATAGAGTGAAATGACTTGTCCAGGATCACCCAGCTAGTAAGTATCTAAGGTCAGATTTGAGCTCAGGAGGATGACTCCAGGTCCAGCAACTCTATCTGCTGTGCCACTTAGCTGCCCTGATCATGTATAGAACAATAATAATTCATTACATTCAAGTACTACATTTTGTTCAATCATTACGTGATTGATGGACATCCATTTTATTTCCAGGTCTTTATTCCATTAACCTCATTTGCATATATGATATCTTTTCAATATCTTCCTTAAAATGGGATATCTAGAGTTAAATGCAGTATCAGATGTGGTATGAACCTGGGTATATACCATAGTGGGATTATCATCTCCCTCCATTGTCCTGGCACTCTGTTTCTGTGTATGTTGTCTGAGACTACAATAATTTCTTATTCAGTGTCATATTCTTGACTCTCCTTGAACTTGTAGTCCATTGAAAAAACTTATTGGTTTTTGGTATTGGAATTATTTTTTGGTCTAACTCTTCCCACTTCTTTTGCAATTGACTCTTTGACCACGAGTATAAAAATTCATACTTGTCTCATTAAACATCATCATATTAGATGAAATCCATCAATCTAATTTGCTAAATTGAACTGAGATACTTATTCTGTTGTTCAACAGTCATCACTGTGTGATGTCTCGATGTTTAATGATTTATGTTTAATGTCTCGATGTTTAATCTTATTGGGATTCATTTTCATATATGCAAAATAAAGGCATGCAGACTGGGTGATCATTTAGATTCCTTCTGCTATAAGATTTTATAATGTTTTGGTTCTATAGTCACAGATTATACTAATTATGGCAGATCAGCAAGTGTGTGCCACTGAGGTTCAAGAGGCTCAAGAGCCGGAAAGGATTGGCACAAATCTTTTCCCTCTGTTGGACAAACCATATTAAGTGTGTTCTCACTAAGGGTGGGCTAATGGTATCATTTTTTTTTTTTATTTTACTAAAAGAGTCACACATTGGTCCAGGAGTATCGTCTGTCTGTGGCTTCCGGGCCAACTCTCCTACAGATTTTCATGGGTGGTGTGGCCTCTTGCCCAGCTTTGTGGCTCAAGACTTCTCCAGCTTCCATTAGATAAGCCTTAAAGACATGCCCTACCCCCAAACAGAGCTTCCGTCTGATACTTGGCCCAAGCTAAGAGCAGGCGCCTGGCCCCAGGCACGCTGCGGCCTGTCATAGAATGACAGGGGGGTGCCTCTGGATCCCTCTCACTCCCTACCCTGCAGCTGTTGCTCCCCCTCCATGCTCATTGTCATGAGCCAACGGCAGTTGGCAGGGATGCCCTTCTTCCCTACCCCCCCACCCCTCCTACTAAGCTGCTGTGGAAGCTTTAACCTTCCCAATTGGCTTAAAGCAGGCTCAGCCAGGGCTAGAAGAAGGGGTTCTGTATTGTGCTCTGTCTACAAAATTCATTTCTGATCCCAACTGCTGTACCATTCTGGTGCCCTTTCTTCTTCAGGCTATCTCTAATAGAATGGAAAAACTCCCGCTAAAATATTGATGATGCCAGTCTGTTGGGCATGGCATTGATGGAAATCAGCCCACTGTTGAAATATAGGATAATAATGTTGCTGCCCTACTTGACTGTAGCAGTTTATAATTTTTACAACATGTCTGCACATTTGTACATATTATTTAGCAGTGAAATATAGTGGGAAGGGCATTGAATTTGGATATAAAGACTCAGGTTCAAATCCAGTCTTGGGCAGCTTAAATCCTGATGATCTTAGGCAAGTTCTGTCTTCTCTTTGGGTCTCTTTCTTCTTTTATAAAATGAAAGAGTTAATTAAAATGTTTTTTCTCCCTCTAAAATTCTATAAGCTTTTCAACTTCCTTGGATTATAAGCAAGGGAGGCATTACTGTTCATATCTGACAGATGAAGAAACTGTTGCTGACTCAGAATGGTGACATACTATTTTAAAAATCTAATTTAATTTACTTTTTTGTTGTTATATTTTAAATTTGGAATTGTATATCTCCCTCCCCACATGCAAATAGAGGAGCTTTCATTTTATATATGAAACCATACTTTTATGTATATGCATACTTTTATTTATCAGTTCTTTTTCTGGAAGTGAATAGCATTTACATAGGTCCTTTGTAGATGATTTGAATATTTATAATATTCAGAATAATTTGGTCATTCAGTTATTCTTTGAACAGTGTTGTATCGCATAAAACATTCTCTTGCTTCTGTTTCACTATTTCATGTAAGTCTTTCCATGTTTCCTCTAAAATCTACTAGCTCATCATTTCTTACAGCACAGCAGCAGCAAACTTGATAATAACTAGCATTTGTAAAGTGGTGCCTGAAGGGTTATCAAACATTTTATAAATATTATCTCATTTTATCCTTAAAACTCTGGGAGATAGGTGCCATTGTTATTGTTATTATTATTATCCATATGAAAAAATTCAAACATGTTTAGGTTAATGACTTGCTCAGTATCACACAGCTAGTAAATGTCTGAGTCTGGATTTGAACTTATTGACTAAAAGTTCAGTGCTCTATCTACTATATCATTTAGCTGCTTTATGGACAGAGCATAGGTGATGGAGTTAGAAAACCCAAGTTTGCTGACATTTGTATGTCATATTGTCTTGGGAAAATCAGTTGACCTATCTAAATCTCAATTTCCTCATTTGTAAAATGGAGATAATAATACCTTTGCTACAAAATTCAAAGGGTCATTTTGAGAAAAGTATTTTGTAAGACAGATTATAAAGCAAATGTTAACTTTTATCATTATTTATTGGCCTCAGATAAATCACTTGGCTAATTAGTGGCAGAGAGGTGGGACTAGAGTCCATATTCTTGTCATAGGGAGACTGGCTGGTGAGGAAGGACTCAGTTCTTAGCCATAGGATACACTCAGATTTGCTATTCATGTTGGATAGAGCATACTGATATTTTCTGCCTGATTGCAACATACTTTTTCTTCTCAGTAGTAAGATGTTTATCCTTCATTTTTCAAGAAGGCAATGGAATCAGGGAGGTGATGCTATGACAAGCATGTGAATTAGATTTGAGTGGGGGTGGGGAGGAGGGGTTGTACTAAGTCACCAGTCTCACTTTCTCCTCCAGAGTCATCTGGGTCTAGTCATCTGGGTCAGATATGAATCAGGATGACTGGAGATGGTCCTGGAGTAGTAAAATAAGCACTGTTGAGAGCCACTAGGTCAGGGGAGGAACAGGTGCCATATCTCCTCACCCTTTTGCCAAGTGTCTGTAAGTGCATTGGTTAAATGCCTTTTTTAAATCCTCTTCTAGCAACCAAAGTTGGTAGCAATGATCATGGGATCCAATACCAGCAGCAGTTAGACCCAGTGAAGATCTAGAACAACAGCTGAACAAACACCAAATGAATGATCCAACTCAATTTGATTTATCCATAAGTTGAAATGCTTTGTTTTCATATGTTCTTTTGCCTTAGAAAATATATTTAATGATTTTTTTTGATGCCTTGCCTTCTAAGGAACCAATCCATCCAAATAAGGGAGGGGCTTACATTGTTTACCCTCAAGTAAACTTGGTTGAGACTCTGAGAAAGGAGAAAAGAACTTAGAATCCCAAAGAACCCCTTGGTTTAATGTGCTTTCTATATGTGTGCTGTTTTGCCTTTTTTACTTTAAGTTTGAGACCACTCTCTTCAGGAACCATATATGTGCAGAGGAGAGAGTATACTTGTTTGGAGGATATTTTCTAAGTTCTGTCCTTGCTATTTCTTCTCAGTAAACATCCTTTTGTAAAAGCTAATTGATGTCAAGGAGGGAGGCTCATAAGAGTATAATAGAAACTTCAAATTCTCCGGGTTACCTCTAGAACCATGAGAGAAAAAGAAGTCAATTGCCCTCTAGGGTCCTATTTAATTCTATATTATGATTCTGTACATTTTTGGGCCACTTTGGTTTTAGTGAAAGGCGCCACCACCATTGACAATATTATCGATATCTATTTCTAATTCTTTCCTTAAATAGTTTCAGGGAAAGCTGGGTTATGGTGATCTTTTCTGGAGTCTCACATCTTGCTAAAGGAGCATGGTGGTATGGAAGAGATTACATTTGGAATCAAAAAATCTGTGACTGGATCCTGCTCTGTTGCTTATTAGCTTTTATCTTAGGTGAGCAACTGAATTTCTTTAAAAACTTAGTTTCTTCATCTATAGAAAAAGGAGTAATAGTATTAATAGAGGACTTCTTATTTTACAGGATTATTTCAAGGAATGTCTTTTGCTATGTAAATCTTAAAGTGCAACAGAAGTAACAGTGATTATTAGGGTTAGGGCTTCCTTTCTTAGGTTAAGCTTGACTCCTTTTGACTACATTTTAAAAAAGGTCATCTTGTTTTGGCCTCAGGGGAAGAAAGCCACTGGCAAGGCCTCTTTGATCTGGAAAAGAAGCCAATCCCTTCCCTCTCTCCCTTCTTCTAACTCTCTGGGTTCTTTTCCTTCTAAAGCTCTCCCATACTCTACTGTTGTCAGATGTGTTCACTCCAATGAGCAATGCCTGTGTATACAGTGTCTTTATGTCTTGTATATTTTAGCTAGGGGCCTCCAGGCTTCTCTGTGAAGTCCTGACAAGGGAAATCCCATAATGAAGGATTTCACGGAGCTCTTCAGTCTGAAGGGGGGTTTTCTTCCCATCTGTCATTTTACTTTAGGCCTTGACCTCTCTGTTCCCATGTAAGGCAGTATTGGAGAAGAGGTCTGAACTCGGTAACCAAATGGTTGGTCTTGGCCCCCTTGAACTCTCTGCTGTGTGAACTGGAGCAATTTGCCAGGGGTCCTTATGATGTTGAAATGGAGGAGGAAAAGAAAGCATTAAAAACTCCTTCCCTCAGGGTCCTTTTCAAAAAGGACACTCCTAGGGTCAAATGATCATGGAATGCTTACACTGGAAAGGGCCGTAGAGTTCCCATTTTTAGGGATAAGCAAACTGAAGAAGCTCAGTTCAGGGACTTGTCCAGATCTGGTCAGTGGCAGAGATGACCCTTGTTTGTTTGGGAAGCAGTACTGCTTCAAGAGAGGGAATGATGCAGCTTTCCCCTTGTAGGTCCCTTCTACCACTACGATGTTCTGCTTTTCTGCTCATCTCTTTATCAGGTGAAGCTATAGCCAGGTGGTACAGTGAATAGAGTGCTAGCCTGAAGCCAAGAAGACTCCTCTTAAATCTAGCTCTGACACTTACTAGTTGTGTGATCCTAGGCAACTCACTTAACCCTATTTACCTCACTTTCCTCATCTGATCTGGAGAAGGAAATGGCAAGCTATTCTAGTATCTTTGCCAAGAAAATCTCGAATGAGGTTTCAAAGTGTTGAACACAACTAAACAACAACTATATATCAGGTGAGGAAGTATGAAAAGGTAAATCAGGTAAAACACAAAAGCGAGATTTTCCCTTCCTAGAGCTCTTTCCTAGTCAAGGAATCAAAGATCCTGAGAACTGAAGCAGTTCTGAGAGATAATCTAATCTACTTTTCTTCATTTTCTAGATAAGAAAAATGATGTTGAGAAGGTCATATAGTGGCAGAGTTTAGTCTCAAACTAAGGTCTCCTGATTTGAGCTCCAGTTTCTTTTTTACTCTATCACAATCACCTTAGTGTTGGTCCCTTGAAGACTTATTCTTCCCCACAACTCAACAGCCTATGAGAGAATAGATTTGATTCTCAGAAATGTGTGACTACTGATCAACTTTCCCATGTCAATGTGATAGGGAGGCTATTAAGCACACACACACACACACACACACACACACACACACACACACACACAAAACCACATTTTTAAAAAGTGAACAGTCATGAAGGGACTTAGAGGGAAAACATGCAGCACTAGGCTTGTTCTGCCTTGAAAGGGCAAACTTTTCAAAATTCACAAGGATTCTGATTGTTTGAAATCCTGGTAACAGTTCATCTTCCCAGAGACCTTGTTCACTTATTAGAGTTCTTAAAACCCTTTTGTTTGTAAGCTTGCTGTTGAGTACAGAAAGCATTCTCTTTTCTATCAGCTCACAGCTGTTCAGTGAAAGAAAGACTTGAAGGGGAGAAAAAAAGCAAAAAAAAAAAAGAAACTTGGAGGAAAAAGAGAAGAAAAAGGAACAATCTGGGGATGCAAACATGGGAAAAAAATGACCTAAGCCAAAGAGAAGACCTAGGAAGCAACAGCTGTCTGACAAGAGTATGCTGTTTCAGGAGTGTGAGAAAGGGAATAGCCATGCTGCAAACTGGAGAGCAGGGAAGTCTTGGGAACCATGAAGCTCATGACAGAACCGGAGGGATTCCCCTCCTCTTTAGTTTCTGGCCAACTATCATCAGACCCTAGTGAGCACCCACAAATGTTTGAAGTAGATAGGACTTCTTCTTATGATTGAGTGACTGTTGAAAGAGAAAAACTGAAGGAAATGTAAGAATCTGACCAGTCAAAGTCACGTAAGACAAAGTGTAACTGAGCATGTGTAGTGTGTTGGGGGCAATTACTCTAACCTCTTTTTCCCTATGCAAGTTAGAAGAGTTTTTTCCTTCCAAGGAATTGAAATCATTCTTGGAACTTAATAGATTCAGGGCTCATGATTTTGACAACATTTCCCTATGACACAAAGCAGCCACAAGGAACTTGGGAACTCTGCTGCTTGATTGTCAGACTCTGATGGGCAACTCAGGGTTTCTTAAGTGAATATGCTTGTTGAATATCTTTCTCCTACTATGGCAAAGTAAGTCTCCTTCTATTAACTTTTGAATGAGTCATGAGTGACATCCTAATCCAATATTTTTTTTAGTTTTTGCAAGACAAATGGGGTTAAGTGGCTTGCCCAAGACCACTGAAACCAAATTTGAACTCCTGACTCCAGGGCCGGTGCTCTATCCACTACCCCACCTAGCCACCCCCTAATCCAATATTGAACATAAACCACAACTTGACTTTGGGCTGATCATATTTATATAATGCAGCATTTAGGCACATTGAAGATGACAGATTTTTTGGCTATTTCTAGCCAGCTGGTTGTCCAAAACTGAAAAGTTTGGGCATCTTGGTAGGACCTGGATTATGTTTTGGTCTTCTTTCTGCTTCATGAAAGTGATAGGAGACAGGGTCCTTTGTCTTTTAAAAAGAGAGACAACATCTTGTTCATTCTTCCTTCAACCCTCCAAGGGGCATCCAATAACTCTGAGACTTTCAGTGAAGGGTAGGGGAGATGAACTGGCCATTCTCACCCCAGGATCATGGAAACTTCTCCCATATGGAATGTGAACTCAATTAGGTCAGCTTGCACCTGGGTCACTGGTTTCTTTTTGTTCCCTTTGGCTTCCTTTCTTGAATAAGTGTTTGAATATCATTCTTGTGGAGGATGAATCAAGTTTTAAGGTGACCATGTAAGTTTGTGATGGATGTGCTCAAGCAATTAAATTTTCAGTTTAAGTATTTATATCTTGGAAATTGGTAAATACCACAAATCAGGATTTGATTGATTTTTTTGTATTTATTAAAAATTTACCTATATTAAAGATTCTGTGCTATGCTGTGGCAGAAATAATAGTACAAGACTAATCCTTGTTCCTATGAACTTTAGAGTTCAGTTGGGAAAATTGACATAGGAAAAATTAATAAAATTGGTCACATTCCTATATCAAGTATAAGTGAGACTACATGACCTCTGAGGTCTCTTTCCTGCTCTAAAATTTCATTATTTTAAAGCCAGATGAATAGTATAGCAAATGAGGATTGGAAGAATTCTGGAGAAGGAGGTCATTTTAGGAAAAACATTGACTTGACCTCATCAGGCCTTCAGCTATTGACTCAGTACTTCTCCTTTTCCCTGGGAGCATCATTTTAGTGAAGAAGAAGGGCAACCAAATGGTACAGTGGATAAAGGACTGACCTAGGATTCAGGAGGATGGGAGATCAAATCCAGGTTCAGATACTTGCCATTTACTAGCTTAAACTTAAACCTGATTGCCCCACATTCAGGGGCATCTCCAGTCATCCTGGTTCATATCTGGCCCCTGGACCCAGATGAGCCTGGAGGAGAAAGTGAGACTGGTGACTTAGCACAGCACCCCCTCATTCAAATCCAGTTCATGTGCTTACCATGGCATCAGCGACCTGATGTTGTGGTCTTCTTCAAAAATGAAGGACAAACATTATTATTATTTTAGTGAAGATGGAAGGGGAGCTCCAGTTTATTATTCATGCATCTTACAGAAAGACTACTACCAATACTTAGTAGGGTCTCTGAAGTGGCCCAGAAAGTAAACATAGAGATGGATACAGAGAAGATAAATTGGAAAAGTTTGATAGTCAAGTCAAGTCAACAGGTAGTTGGGCTAGATATAAAAGGCAAAAAAGTTCCTCCTTTTATAGTCTAATGGGGGAGACAACATACAAATAATTATGTAAAAAACAAGATTTAGGCTTGATTAGATAATCTAGAGGGAAAGTACTAGCATTAAGGGAGATTGGAAAAAGCTTCTTGAGGAGATGAGATTTTAGCTTGAATCTAAAAGATCCCAGGGCAACTAGGAGAGGGAGATGAATAGGTGGACAGTTAGTGAAAAGATATGGAGTCAGGACAGAATGTCTTGAGAGAAACAGTAAAAAAAAAAGCCAGTATCACTAGATCATAAAGTAGGTTAGGGTGGGGGTGGGAGAGTAAGGTTTAAGAAAAGTAAAGATCAAGAAGACAAGAACAGTTAACATTTATGCTGTGCTTAATGGGAGAGCTGGGCACTGTGTACTAAGTTCTTTACCTGCATCTTGTTTGATCTTCACAACCACTGTGGAAGGTAGGTGTTATTATTATTCCTGTTTTACAGATAAGGAAACAGAGGCAAACAGTGGTTAAGTGACTTACTTGGTTTTTGACCAACTATCATCAGGTCTTAATGAATGCTACCCCCTCCCTCCCAGATATTTGAAGTAGGTAGGGAAGGTTTAATAACTTTTTCTTGTGAGTTTGAGTGGGTCACTCAGCTAGTAATTGTCTGAGGTTGGATTTGAAATGAAATCTTCTTGACTCCAGACCCTATATACTCAGCACTCTATCGATGGAGTCAACTAATTTCCCTAGAAATGTAGGAGAAACCTGGTGGTGAAGGGCTTTAAAAGTCAGCAAAGGATTTTATATTTAATCCTAAAGGTAACAGAAAGCCATTGGAGTCTTTTGAATGGGGTAACATGGTTATACCTGCAGTTTAGAAAGAGAACATTAGCTAAGTGGAGGATGGACTAGAAAGCGAGAGACTCAAGGCAGAGCAACCAATCAGGAGACAATTGCAAATAGTCCAGGTGTGAGGTTATGAAGGGCAGGACCAGGGTGGTGACATTGTCAGAGGGGAGAAGAAGATGTATATAAGAAATGTTATAAAGGTAGAAACAACAGAATTTGCAACTGATTGGATATGTGGAGGAGGGATGACAGTTGAGGATGGCATCTAGGTTGTAAGACTGAGTGACTTGGAAAATGGTGGTGCCCTCAACAGTAATGGGGAAGTTAGGAAGAGGGGAAGGTTTTAGGAGAAAAAATAATAAAATAATTTTGGGACATGTGAAGTTTAAAATGTCTAAGAGCCATTGAATTTGAGCTATCCAATAGGCTTTGTAGCTATAAGACAGGAGATCAGGAGAGAGGTTAGATCTAAATAAATTTCAGAATCATCACAAAAGGCTGATAATTCAAACCTTGTGAATTGATGAGACCACCAATTAAATTAGCATAGAGGGAGGAAAAAAACAGGTTCCGGGACAGAACTTTGGGGGACATTCATCATTAGCAGGTATGCTTTGGATGAAGATCCAGCAAAGGAGACTGAAATGGAGAGGTTAGGCAGGTAGAAGGAGAACCAAAGAAAGTAGTGTCATAAAAACCTAGAAAGAAGAGAGTATCAAGAAGAGGGTGATTGGAAGTCAGATCAAAGATTGTCAAATGCTTTACAGATTTTATTTCATTAGATCCTTATAACAATGTGAAGTAGGAAACAGGCATAGAGAGGTTCCGTGGGATCATAGAGATCACTTGCAATGTTGCTACAGTACTGTCTAGAAGCAAGGGGATAATAATCTTTGAATAGAATGTAAGGCTATCAGTCGAAGGACCCGAGGATGTTTAGCTCAGTGCAAAGAGGACCTGGGAGAATTTCCAGTAATAAGGGTAATCCAAAGAGAGAATGGCTTGCCTTGAGAGGTGGCAGATTCTTCTATGTTGGTGTTCAAGCTGCCTGCTGAATATGATGTAGTGAGGATTTCAACATGACAAAAGGAAGAATTCCCTAACACATAGAATCATCTGAAAATGGAAAAGATTGCTCAGGGATGGGGAGTTCCCTGTCACTGGAGGACTTCAAAGGCATATTGGTTGATTATCTGATATAAATCCTCTGGAGATGATTGATGAGTGAGAGATTGGACTGGATGACTGAGATCCCTTCTAAATCTAAGGTTCTTTGGTTTTGTGCCTCTTCCGGGTCCAACTTTTTATGATATTATAAGCCCCTGAAGGCAGCTACCTTCTTTTTTATTTATTTTTTTTGTTTTTTTGGCAGCTACCTTCTTATCCTCTTTCCCTCTTGCATATATACATAGCTGAGGAAAACTCATGCCTCTAATCTGGGCAGGTGAGCAGAGGGAAGGGGCCATTGGGGTGTTGTTCAAATTTTTATTAAGGCCTTTGCAGATAAGGGTCAGTACCTTGACCTGGGGCCAGGTGCTCCCTGAGCAACCTGGGTGTTGTCTAAGTTTGAACAAGTTAAGGTGCTGGACTTGGGAGTACATCAGAGGCCTCAGTGCTATTACCGTTAATTGCCTGCCTATTAGGCATTGCAGAAATTTGTGAAGGACCTGGTTTTCCCCCACCCACCAGTACTCAACCTCTGTCATATGGAAACAGAAAGCAAAGCAATACAGGGATTTTAGGCAGTGCCTTAAAGGAAGAACACATGCAGCCCAGAGGCAAATGGTAACCACAGGCCTTGCCTTGGCTTTTACTATAGTCTAGACACTTTTGCAAATTTCTCTGCAGTTCTGTATTTTTATATCTTTGTGGCCCAAGTTAATTTTCTCACTACATTGACCCAGATTTTGAAAGTGCTTTCCACTCAAGTCCTTTTTATTTTAGGGCTTTGCTGATATATAGGGCACTGCATTTATAATGGGATGATAAAAGATCATATAATTTAATCTACTCATTTTATATAGAGGATATCTGTCCTGAGAGGTCCAGAGACATTAAACGATTTTCCCATTGTCATATAGGTAGTATGTGACAAGATTCCTTCTCTCTCTGTATCTATGATCCTATCACAGAATCACGGAGTTTGAGAGCTGGAAAAGGAACTTGGCAGTCCTCTAATCTGACCATAAGTGAAAGGAAGTCCCACAAAGAATACCTGATAAATAGTTGTGTAGTGTCTGCTTAAAGACTTCCCCAGAGGGGAAATCTACGCCTCATGAGGGAATTCGTTGCATTTGGGGCAGCTTTATTAGGAAGTATTTTTTCCCTTTCCCTGAATCAAACCTAAATTGGCTCCTTTGCAGTTTCTGCCCAATGTTCTCAAGGATCAAACAGATCAAGTCTAATATCTCCTTTTCAGCACAGTCCTTTGAATATTGTATGATAGTTATCATGTGTCCTTTGAATCTCTTTTTTTCCCCCCTCCAAGCTAAACATATCCAGTTCCTTTACTGGATCCTTATATGACATAAACATAAGCCCCAATACTATCCTGGTTGCCATGATCTGGATACTTTCCAGTTTTTCAATTTTCATAAACTAAGTACTGAAAAAATATTTCAGATAGTCTGACAAGATCAGAGTACAGAGTAGGCTGTCAGAGTCTATGACCCTCTAAATGCATCTCACAAAAGGAATCAATTTTCATCTATTGCATCTCCACTGCTAACTCATAGTAAGCTTGTAATCCACTGAAACCCTCAGATTTTTTCTGAAAAATTATTCTTTTTCTATGCCAGCCTCAGCTTGTGAAGTTGATTTTCTGTATACATTGAATATCCATATAATTATTCTAATTGAATTTCTTTTTTTTAGGTTTTTTTGCAAGGCAAATGGGGTTAAGTGGCTTGCCCAAGGCCACACAGTTAGGTAATTATTAAGTGTCTGAGGCCAGGGCAGATTTGAACTCAGGTACTCCTGATTCCAGGGCCGGTGCTACCTAGCTACCTACCTAGCGCCACCTAGCTGCCCCTCTAATTGAATTTCAGACAGCTAGGTGATGCCCTGTTAGAAAGACTCATCTTCCTGAGTTTTAATCTGGCCTCAGACACTTACAACTATACGACCCTGGACAAGTCACTTCACCCTGCTTAGGTCAGTTTCCTCATCTGTCAAATGAACTGGAGAAGGAAGTGGTAAACTATTCCAGTATCTTTGCCAAGAAAAACGCAAATGAGGTCATGAAGAGTTGGATATTACTGAAATTCCTCAACAAGAAAAATCCAATCTCATCTAATTAGATTCAGTTCAATGCTCTAATCCATCAAGATCTTTTAAAATTCCAACTCTTTGTTCTCATATATTGGCTAACTTTTTATCATCTGCAAGTCTGATAAACATAGTATTTATACAGGCAGCTAGGTAGCATAGTGGATTAAAAATTAGACTTATAGTGCAGAAGAAAAGTTCAAATATTGCCTCAGATATTTATTATATGTTTGATAAGTAAAGTAAATTTATTTAACCTCTTTCAGTCTCAGTTTTTTCATCAATAAAAGTGGAATTAATATTAGCTCCTATTATCTCATGGGGTTGTTGTGAAATATGATAACAGATGTAAAGCACTTAGCAAAACTTGAAGTACTGTATACATGTAATTATTATTAACATTCTTATTGGTTTTAATAATTGCTTTATACAAGTCATCGATAAAAATATTAGACCACAAAGGTCCGTGGGGTACTCTATTTGAAACCTCCTATCACTCTGACACTGAAGCATTCATTAACAACTTTCTTTGTCAGCTATCTATCTAGTTCTGAATCTATCTTGTACTGTTTTCAATCTAATTATATTATTTCAGTTCTCCATCTTCTTTATAAGAATAGTATGAGATATTTTATCAAGTTCACTGATGAATAGTTTACAGACTCTTTTCTATTTCCTTTTTTGAAAATCTGCACACCATTTGCCTTTCTCCAATCTTCTGTAACATCTCCAATTTTGCATGACCTTTTAAATATTACTGATGGTGACTAACAATCATAGTTGCCACTTCTTTTAGTACCTATAGATATCATTCACCTGGTGGACTTGGAGACTTGAATTCATCAAGTGCAGCTAGATGCTCTCTTACTTCTCATTGTGTTAAATATATCTTGAGCATCAACTTCCTAGTAGACATTTCTTTCAATTAAAAGAACTGATAAGTGAATGGTACTTAGACACCAAATTCAGTGTTTTTTCCACTCTTCCAAATAGGTGATAATAGCCCATTTTTAAAAAAGTCTGTGATGCTTTACCAAGTTATTTCCTGATAGTAATCCAGTGAAATAGGTAGAATAAACATCATCATTCCTATTTTATAAATGAAATCAACTTGGAAAAAGGTTCCTGGAGAAATGCCCTTCTATTTGTGCTTGACATTTTATTAATGACTTATATAAAACCATAGTTGTGATATTAATCATATGACATAAAACTGGAATGGATAGTTAACACATAGGTGACAGAAAAATTTGAATTAGTAGCTTATATATCTTGGAAATGAGATCTTTATCAGAGAAACTGGCTATAAAGATGTTTTTCTTCCCAGCTATTCATTTCCCTTCTAACTTCAGTTACATTGGGGTTTTTTGGCACAAAACCTTTTAAATTATTCAGATCAAAATCGTCCACTTTATCTTCTGTGATTCTGTATATCCCTTGTTTGGCCTTAAACTCTTCCCTTATCCATATTTTCAGAAAAATAATTTTTTATTTGCTCTTCTAATTTGCTAATGATATCAACACTCATGTCTAAGTCTTGTATTCATTTGAGGCTTATTTTAATATGCATTGTGAAATATTGCTGTAAAGTGAGTTTTGCAGTTTTCTCAGGTTTTTCCACAAATAATGGGTCTTTGAAAATTAAATATGCTAAAATTCTCCTTTGCCTCTAAACTCTTCTAATGAGTTGAGCTTGCTATTTCTTTTTGACCAAAATTTCTCCTTTCTCGCTTTTCCCTCATTATTTCCCTTTAGATTATTTACTTCCTGCTCAACCAGATGACATATATTACTTTTTCTAGAAAAATAAAAAAATATTTGGCAATTTAATTGGCATGGCACTGAATAAATATACTAATTTAAGAAGTATTATCTTATTTATTATATTGGTTTCCCCTAACTGTGACCAATAATTATTTCTCTAATTACTGAGATCTTAATGACATAAACAGTAGTTGTAGTTTTATTAATACAGTTTCTATGTAGATAATGTATCATGGAGGTAGTTTTTTAAGTTTTTTATACAATTTGTAGTTACTTAAAATATAATTTCTCTTTGGCTCTGTTCCTACTGGGTTTTCTTGGAAATATACAGAAATGCTACTGATTTATGTGGATTTATTTTACATTCTGCAACTTTACTGAGATCATTGTTTCAATTAATTGTTTGGTTTATTTTTCAGAGTTTTCACATATGCCATTATAATATATGCCCCGAAAAAGTGAGTTTTGTTTCCTCTTAAGTTTATTCTCTTGATTTCTTTTTCTTGTTTTAGTATTTATTTTAACATAATAGTATTATGTTAAAGGGTAGTAAAGATAGAGAACAGTGTTTATTCTAATTTTAGATAGTGAATAATCAGAAGAATCTATGATTCTATTCTCCCAGGCTTAGTTTCTGTTACACAAAACTGGCACACTTAAAACTTAACCTTATCTAATTCTAATTAGAACTGGCTGCTAAAACTCTCCTACAGTCTTAGTGACAGTTATAATTCTATGTATTCTTATCCTGAATATTTTCCCAACACAATTTCCTCACTCCTAACTATTTCCATCATGGTATAGGTGTAGGTCCCTCCTCCTTTTCTATGACAGAGATTAGCTTTTCCTAAAAAATGACCCTGGGACCTGATTGGTCCCAGTTTCCTTGCAGATTCCTGGTCATCTAAATATCTAAAAGTTCCAGACACCAATATTCTGACAGTTGCCATGCCCTGCTCTACCTTGAAGACCTGCTGATCATATGCATTTCCAAAAGGAAGAAAGAGTTGAAGATAAGTGCCATTGTATCCTTGTTGCATATCCTTGTTGAATTTGAGCAAAGTAAACCTCCTTCTTGATAATTCTTCAGTGACTTTCAAGTGCCTCATTTCATCCCAACATAGAATCTGAATTAAGAGAGTGATGACCATAGAGTTGAATCCAGCAAATTCTCCTGTGACTTTTGATATTATCATATTCACCAGATGTATCTCTAATCCTGGGTTTCTTCTCATAGGAACAGGAATTTCTTCTTATAACCTTAACTAGACTCTGAGAAACTTTTCCTTGAGTCCAGTAGCTCATCTTCCAGTGGCCATGAGGGCATCCCTCACTGAACAACATCTCATAAAGAGTCTCACAGCAAAACAAGAAATAAAGGTATCATTATGTTTGTTTAAATCCTTAATTCCTGATTTAACCTATTATTACTAATTCATTCTCTAGATTCCAAACCTTGCTATAGGTATGGAAAACAGATTAATATTCACTTGGGGTTTCCTGTTCATTACTTTTCATTTTGGGATGTTATACTACTGTACAGTCTATGAGAGTAACAATTACTAGGGGTTCAAATAGACCCTAATAAAATGGATCATCTCTTTAACAGAATATCCTAGAATGCTGACAGGAATAAAGTCAAGTAAGTGGTTTATAGTTTTTCAATTTAACTCAATTTCCTTTTTTGAAGATAAAGTGCATTTACTCATCTACAATATCTTCCTGGGTCTACATAATCTTTCAGAGATCACTGATATTATTTCAGGATCCCTAGTTGCCAGTTATATCAGTCAAAATGTATTTATTAAATGTCAGGCACAGATTAATTAAACTCAACTTGATAACTTGAACCCAATTAAGAGTTCCTAAATTCTCTTTTTCTGTTTCCCAAATTCTCTTGAGTTTCAATTTCATATTGACCATTTCACCCTTGTCCTTTCAAGTCCAAATATTGTTCTTCTGGGTAGAGTAAAGAGAAGTAAGCTAAGAGTTTGGCAGCTTTGCTTTCTCTCTGTTGTCTATGATCATCAATCAATTTCCCTAAATAGAAATCCTATCTCCTTTTAGAACTTCTTAAGTTTTGTATACCGAAACCAACCTTTTAGTAGTCCTTAACTTTTCTTGTTGATCTGGGCATTTTTTGTGCCATTCTTACAGGACTATGGCATACCTCTGTATTCATTCTCTTGTACCTACCTTCCTTTACTTCCATGTATGTTCATGTCCTTTAAAAATCTATTTTGGTGAATGAATGTCCTGCATCTCCTTTTTTTCTTAATCACTGAAAATCTTTTTATTTGTGCCTCAAAGTTTTTTTTTTTTTTCCTTGGGAGTTTCCTTTCCCTTTTGAGTTAATTTTCTCTGTGGAATTTTAAGCTATAGGATTCTATCTTTGAAAAGTATTCTCCCAAAATAGGGTTCATGTTTTATCATGCCAGGATTTCCTGTCCATTTTTGTTCCAGACTCTAACAGGTAACGGTCACTTCCCTTGTAGAGGAATTATATCCACCCCAGCAACAGTTCTTCCCTATTTGTCATAATAAGATCCAGAACAGAAACTTTCCTTGTTGATTACTCCAGCTTTTGAAGAAAGAAATTATCATTAAGACCAGTCACAGAATTGTTATTTGGTCTGTTTAGTGTTGGGGGCGGAGGGAGGAAGGAGAAAGCTCCCTCTAGCAGATGTCTGGATAATTGAAATCTTCCACCACTGCTATAACATACCTCTGTGTCAGACTCGTGATCTGCTTCTCAAACTCCTCATCTATTTCCTCTCTACCCATGTGGTCTGTAGTATGTGCTGATGACAAGATTGCTTTCTTTTCTGCCTCTTCATCCAAATGCTCTTTACCATGCTTTCCGCTTCTATTTCCTGAATTTCCTCACATCTGTGTCTTTTCTTAATATACAGTATTACTTCACCCCCTTTGCTTTTATACACAGCTGCCAAGTGATATTCTTAAGAGGTAGGTCTGACCACATTATTCCCATGTTAAACAAAATAAAAATACAAACTTAGCTGACAGCCCTCCAAAATCTGGCCTCTACCTACCTTTTCAGAGATTTCATATTATTCCCTTTCACAGATCCTAAGTTGAAGTCAGTCTATTAACTGTTTTCCCACTGGGTTCTTCATGTCTTGTCTCAAGGCAGCTTTCTTTCCCCATGGTTGTAATACTCACTCTCCTCATTTATTTTTGTTTTTTAAAAAAATAATCATTTTAAAACTAAAAAACTAAACTAAACTAAACTAAATAAATAAATAAATGGGGAGGCTAGGTGGTGCAGTGAATAGAGCACTGGCCTTGGAGTCAGGAGTACCTGAGTTCAAATCTGGCCTCAGACACTTAATACTTACCTAGCCATGTGGCCTTTGGCAAGCCACTTAACCCCATTGCCTTGCAAAAAAAACCCCAACAAAAAATAAATAAATAAACAAATAAATAATCATTTATTTTATTCTTAACTCAAGAAATAAAAAAAAAACTTTTCCATTTATAGTAGAAACTGATATTTCTTAGAATGTTTAGCTTCCTTCAGTTCAGGTGCTACCTTCTATGAAGCCTTTTCTCAACCCTTCAATTATTACTTCTCTTTTTATCTATTATCATCTATTATTTATTTATTATCACATTATCTATTATTTATCTATCTTCATGTTTGTATTTTCTAGTAGAGTTTAAGATCTTCAAGGGTCAAAATTTTTTAAAAATTTTTGCCAGAGACTCTCAGAAAAAACCCAAACTCAAATATCACCCCTTATTTTTTAAGAATCTGAAAATCAAGAGGGGTGGCCCGCCAGAGTGAAAGATCTTCAGCCTCCTGGGGGACCTCTGCCAGAGGAAGCACGTGAAGCCCAGCCCTCAGGGCACACAGCAAGCAGCAGAAGCAGGCAGAGCTGGTAAGCAGGAGCCCCCAGGGCATGAGCCCATTGAACCTAGGGAGGGGGAGTGAAGAGAAACTGCTGAGATCTGCCCCTGGAATAGGACTCTGGGGTTCTGACCACATTCAGATCCTGATCACAGTCTAGGCACCCCCACAGAACAACAGGAGCCCCCTCCACCTCAGCCCCATGGCAGAGGAGGGGCGCATATGGTCATTCACAGACCAGGAGGGAGGACAGAGCCTCACACACTGAGACCCTTGTGGGAGTGTCCCAAAAGCTGAAGAAGCACCCCCAAACCAGGCTCAGGCTGGGAAAATGAGCAAGCAGAGAAACAAGAGGAACACTATTGAGAAATATTTTGCATATGAGCCCAAGAAGGATCAAAATACTCAGTCTGAAGATGAAGAAGCACAAGCTCCTGCATCTAAAGACGCCAAGAAAAACAGAAATTATGCTAAGGCTATGACAGAGCTCAAAAAAGACTTTGAAAATCAAATGAGAGAGTTAGAAGAAAAACTGGAAAAAGAAATGAGAGAGATGCAGGAAAAACATGAAAATGAAGTCAGCAGCCTAGTCAAGGAAATCCAAAAAATGCTGAAGAAAATAGCATGCTAAACACCAGCTTAGGTCAAATGGATAAAATAGTTCAAAAAGTTATTGAGGAGAAGAATGTTTTAAAAAGCAAAATTGGCCAGATGGAAAAAGAGATAAGAAAACTCTCTGAGGAGAACAAATCCTTCAGACAAAGAGTAGAACTCAGGGAGATTGATGAATTTACAAGAAACCAATACTGAATACTTCAAAACCAAAAAAAATGAAAAATTAGAAAAAACTGTGAAACATCTCATTGAAAAAACAGCTGATATGGAAAAACAGACTTAGGAAAGATAATTTAAAAATTATTGGAATACCTGAAAGTCATGATCAGGAAAAGAGCCTTGACATCATTTTCAAAGAATTACTACAGGAAAATTGCCCTGATGTTCTAGAAGCAGAGGGCAAAATAGAAATGGAGAGAATCCACCGATCCCCCCCACCCAGAAAGAGATCCAAAAAAAACAACCCCTAGGAACATTATAGCCAAATTCCAGAACTCCCAAGTCAAAGAGAAAATATTACAAGCAGCCAGAAGGACACAATTCAAATATCGTGGAGCTGCAGTCAGGATCATACAGGACTTAGCAGCAACTACATTAAAACCTCGTAGGGCTTGGAATATAATATTCCAGAAGGCAAAAGAGCCTAGAATGCAGCCAAGAATCAACTACCCAGCAAGGCTGAATGTCCTCTTCCAGGGGAAAAACAATGGACTTTCAATGAATCAGGGGAATTTTAAATGTTCCTGTTGGAATGGCCAGAGCTGAACAGAAGGTTTGATCTTCAGATACAGGACTTAGGTGAAGCATAGAGATTGGAGGAGAAGGGGAAAATATGAGGGACTTGATGATGACCTGCATGTATTCCTGCATAGAAAAATGACACTGAGAATACTCATACGAACATTCTCAGTTAATAGAGCAGGTAGAAGGAGCTTTTATAGTTGAAGCACAGGAGAAAGCTGAATTTGAAGATAAAATATGGTGTAATAATGGAGTCAATAGAAAAAAAGGGGAATGTAATGGGAGAAAGAAAAAGGAGAGGGGGAATAGGCTAAGATATTACATATAATAAGATTTTTCTTTACTACAATGAGCTATTGCAGTGATATGGAAGGGGGAAGGCAAGGGAGAATGAGGGAATCTTCACTCTCATCAGAGGTGGTTAGGAGAGGAAACGGCATATATACTCAATGGGTATAGGCATCTGGAGTAAGAAGGAGAGGGGGACAAGGGGGAAGGGGTGGGGATGTGAGTGATGGAGGAGAGGATGGACAATGGGGGGAGAGTGGTCAGATATAACACATTTTCTTTTTTACTTCTTGCAAGGGGCTGGGATTGGAAGGCCTGTCCGGGACCATAGGGCCAGGTGGATGCTGGGCTTAAGGGGTGGGTATGGGGGCTCTTGGCCCCAGAGCCAGGGATCTGTCAGCTGCACCACTTAGCTACCCTACAGCAGAGTCAGAGTAAAAGGAGAGAGAAAATATAGTACATGGTAGTGGAGAAATATGAAAGGAGGGAGTTGTGATCAGCAATGGCGATGGTGGAAAAATATGGAAGTAACTTTTGTGATGGACTTATCATAAAGAATGTGATCCACCCTCGACATAGTTGTTGGTGTTGGAACAAAGACTCAAGCACGTTTTTTATTATTATTATTATGGGGGGGGTGCAAGGCAAATGGGTCTGGGTGGCTTGCCTGGGGCCGCATAGCAGGGTGATCGTTGGGTGTCTGAGGCTAGATTTGGACCTGGGTGCTCCTGGCTCAAGGGCCAATGCTCTGTCCGCCACCCAGCCACCCCTACTATTATTACTATTTTATTTTATTTTATTGTGGGTCTTTTTTTTCTTATTTTGGTTTTTGTAGGTCAGTGGGATTTGGGAGGATTGCATGTCACACAGCTGGGTGATTGTTGGGTGTACGGGGCCAGATGTGTGCTCAGGTGCTCATGGCTCCAGGGCTGGTGCTCCATCCATTATGCCACCTGGCCATACCTACAATTATTACTATTATTTTTTTTAAATACTAATTTTTTTTCTCTCCCCTTTATCACCCAAGCGAGTCTATATTTATGGGAGGGGGGGTATTTCGTTTACTCTTTTTTTTTTTTTTTGCAAGGCAAATGGGGTTAAGTGGCTTGCCCAAGGCCACACAGCTAGGTAATTATTAAGTGTCTGAGACCGGATTTGAACCCAGGTACTACTGACTCCACGGTCAGTGCTTTATCCACTATGCCACCTAGCTGCCCCTTTCATTTACTCTTAAACAGGAATATTTTATTAATGTATAAAAAACATTATTTGTACAAAATGAGAATAAATATTAAATTAAAAAAATCTGAAAATCAAGAAAGATCTTTTAGTTTCTGGCATCAAATGGCTATCCAACATTAGCCTATCCTTCATGAGGGATCAGGAAACCTTTAGGTTCAGAAGAGGCCATAGAGGTTTTCTTTTTTCTTCTCTCCAAAGGATTTTAGAGCAGAAGTCCTCTGAGGCAGCTGTTTAATCAGTTATGATAGCAGTTGGGATACTAAAGTTGGAAGAATCCTTATTTTGCCCAACTCTCTCCTTTATATCCATAATGTAATGGTAACAGTACTGGATTTACAAGAGAAACAGGTTCAATAGTGGATAGATAGAGCATTAGGTGGAACAGTGTATAGAGTACTGGCTCTGGAGTTAGGAGATGCAGAGTTCAAATCTAACCTCAAATGCTTAATAACTGTGTGACCCTGGGCAAGTCATTTGATCCCAATTGTCTCCACAAAAAAACACAGAGAGAAACAAATTCAAATTCCGGTCCAATTTTTGCTATTTACCATTTGTGTAGCCCTGGACAAGTTACTTCACATATCAGAGTCTAGGTTTCCTCCTTGGAAAAAGGAAATGATAATATTTATTCTTTTGTCAGTGAGACTTTCAACTTACTTTTCAGAGAGAGGCTGCCTGTTACATCTCATTTTTAAGAGTCTAATGTACTCCTGAAATGGTGAGATTTTTTTCCCCTGATACTGTTGACTTGAGCCTCCATTCTAGCGTGTTCTCCCTACTAATGGGTGATTAGTGCTCAATTTCCAATTAACTAATTTACATGTTAGCTTTTACAAAGAGATATCTACTATGAGGTTATGGCAAGAATAAAAATTCAAATATTTTCTACCCAACACCTGGGTACAGTGTTCTTATGCCATGGCAGACCCTTAATTTCATATCTAAAGCAAAATGAGAGTGAGGTACACACATAGAAAACTCATGTGGCCAAGGGATTTGGCTTCCTAGATCCAAAAGATCTCTAATCTATTCATGGAGTCTTAGAGAAGTTCCTCTTAGGTGTAGCTGTTGGTTCAACAAGATGAATTGATGCTTTTATAGAGTCTATATCCAACATTATTTTTGTCAGAAAGGGTCACAATCCATGGAACTATCTTTCCATCTCCATCTAAAGTTGGTCATTACCACTCTGGAGGGCTCTGCCAGTGATTCTGACTTCCAGGGAACCCTAATAGATGTCTTTGATGGCCCTTCTGAACTTACCATTACTACTATCTCAGGGTACTAATTCACCTGAGATCAGGGAATAATACCACCAAAGAAATAGAGATGATATATACCAGGTAGAGAAAAAGCATCCAAATCTCTCATCCTTCTCTCCACCCACCTGATGTCACAAATGAGTCTTTTTTACTCAAAAACTGCCAGGGAAAAGGCTGGTGGAGCATATGACCAACAGTATCAGCCTTGTAGTCATTCATTACCAGAAGTATGGTCACTAAATCTCCATCTGTTGTATTGGAAGGGAATATCCTGGCATGCTCTAGATAACCCACCAGGAAGGTCAAATTCAAGTTACTTTAAGAACTGAGTCTTTACTTAACAATTCTCTCCATTATAAAAGTACATTTAAATATGAACAGAAGGCATACAGAATTAAGGAGGACTGTGGATTTTGTGGGTTGAATTGAAGAAAAACTTTATAGATTGAGTGAGTGTAGGATAGGATTTTGAGTCACATAGTAATTAAAATTTTGAGCTCCAGTTCTTTAAACATTAAAGTAGTGGTATGATGGAAACAATTCTGCAGGAGGAGGCAGGGGACCTGGTTCTTGGTCCTACCACTAATTGTGTGTTCTTTAAAAAAAAAATCACTTCCTGTTTTGGATTCTCAGTTTCATCATCTTTAAAAAGAGGAGGTTGTCATACAACTGGCAAAGATGGGAAAAGACAGAAATAGTCATTATTGAAGGGGTTTTTAGAAAAGACAGCTAGTGCATTGTTATTGGTTCTATGAATGTCTAGCCATTCTGGAAAATGAAAAGTGACTAAACTCTTTTTATTTAACCCCAGAACCTCATTCCTAGGATGTATCCCTAGGAGGTCAGAGACAGTGGTAAAGATCCCATGCATATCAAAATACTCATAACAGCACTGTTCATGTAAGTAAAGACTGGAAACAAAGTGGGTGTTCTTAAATTGGAGAATGGTTAAACAAAGTATGACCTGTAAATGTTTTAGAATTCAAAAAACCATAGGAAGATATGCATGGACAGATATGGATTATGTAAAGAGAACCAGAAATATACCATGCACAATGATTACATACATGTAAATGAAATAAAGGAAATAAATAAAACCAGGCCAAATAATTACAATGATCAATTTTGATTCTAAGAAGAAATGAGGGAACATATCTCCCTCCTTTCATTTAAGAGTTCTCCAAAAATGGTATGGAATATTATTAGACATGCTCTAATGTGATGGCTGATTTTACTTAACTGTCTTTATCAAACAAGATGGTAATTGATATATTGGATCTGTGATATAAGATTGAAAGTTAGAAATAATGAAAAAAAGCTAGATTTGGAATGACTGACCCAATTTTTAACATATTTACATTTCAGTGCTAGTTTTTTAAAACATTTATTTATTTTGAATTTTACAATTTTCCCCCTAATCTAGCTTCCCTCCCCCTCCCCCCCACAGAAGGCAGTCTGTTAGTCTTTACATCATTTCCATGGTTTACATTGATCTAAGTTGAATATGATGAGAGAGAAATCATATCTTTAAGAAAAAAAGTAAAGTATGAGAGATAGCAAAATTACATAATAAGATATAGGTTTGGTTTTTTTTAAATTAAAGGTCTTTGGTCTTTGTTCAAACTCCACAGTTTTTTATCCAGATACAGATGGTATTCTCCATCACAGATATCCCAAAATTGTCCCTGATTGTTGCACTGATGGAATGAGCAAGTTCATTAAGGTTGATCATCAACCCCATGTTGCTGTTACGGTGTACAATGTTCTTCTGGTTCTGCTCATCTTACTCAGCGTCAGCAAATCCTTCCAGGCTTCCCTGAATTCCCGTAGCTCCTGGTTTCTAATAGAAAAAATAGTGTTCTATGATATACATATATCACAGTTTATTGAGTCATTTCCCAGTTGATGGACATTCCTTTTTTTTTCCTTTTTTTAGGTTTTTGCAAGGCAAATGGGGTTAAGTGGCTTGCCCAAGGCCACACAGCTAAGGTAATTGTTAAGTATCTGAGACTGGATTTGAACTCAGGTACTCCTGACTCCAGGGCTGGTGCTCTATCCACTGTGCCACCTAGCTGCCCCATGGACACTCTTTTTTTTTAGGTTTTTTTTTATGAGGCAGTGGGGTTAAGTGACTTGCCCAAGGCCACACAGCTAGGTAATTATTAAGTGTCTGAGGCCTGACCGATGGACATTCTTAATGACAGTTTTATGCCATAAATTATTATTGTTTTCAATCTTTTTTATTATATCTGATTCTTCTTCACTTCATTTGGTATTTTCTTGGCAAAGATGCTGGAGTGATTTGCCACTTCCTTCTCCAGTTCATTTGATAAATGAGGCAAATAGGGTTAAGTGACTTGTCCAGGGTCTCACTAGAAGTGAGAAAGTAAGTATCTCAGACTGAATTTGAATTTAGGAAGATACATCTTCCTTAATCTAGGCTTAGAGTCTGATCTCCTGTGCCACCTAACTGCCCTGTGCTACAGATCTTTGTTCCTGAATTCAGATTTTAGAATGACTCTATGATTACCCAACCATGCAAGTTGAAAGAATACTGAAAGGGATTCTGAGAGAATAGGTATGAGTCCCAACTGAGTTCCATATTTATTGTGTGATCTTGAGGAAATCATTGAACCTCTCTGAGCCTGATGGTAACCGGAACATAGGTATAATCATACCTTGCCCTGCAGGGCTGTTGTAAACTCATTGAGATAATGGGTAGGTGTAAAAGCTCTTCAGGCACTTTGGAGGGAAAGTGCTATAAAAACATCAGAGCTAACCATATCCATTTGGCTGTTATTAACATACAGAAAGACCAATTTCTCAAGATATTGAGCAACTGGCCAGAAGGCACTGAGAGAACAGGCAAGGAAAGCCAGAATAGGATGGAGGGCCCTTAGTTCTTTTTTTTTTTTTTTTTTTTAGGTTTTTGCAAGGCAAATGGGGTTTAAGTGGCTTGCCCAAGGCCACACAGCTAGGTAATTGTTAAGTGTCTGAGACTGGATTTGAATCCAGGTACTCCTGAGTCCAAGGCTGGTGCTTTATCCACTGTGCCACCTAGGGGCCCTTAGTTCTTAAATCTTAACCATTGGATTTTGGAATCTCCCAGAAGCATTTCAAGTTAGAATGAGAAATAATTTATCCACATCAATCCATTCCATTTCTACAGTGTGCAACAAAAAAGTTTTTGCATTTACTAGTTTCTTCTTTTTGTTTATTATCTCTTATTTATTTTGTCTACATCTTGTTTGTAGATTGTTTGAGTGTTGTCTCCACCATTAGACTGTGAGCTCCTTGAGATTAGGGACTGTTTCTAACCTCTTTGTATTCCAGTGCTTAGCACAGTGTTTGGCATTTAATAGATACTTAATAAATGCTTCCTGACTTGATTTGTCTTAATGGAGCAAGACTTCCTACTCTCTCATACCTCTCTCTCTCTTGTAAATTTACATAGCTGATTTTTTGGGGTGCCTCTGAACTATGGGTAGGAGAAAGTTTTATAGCTCAGTTTGCCTACTCATTTTCTCCAGGCTACAGGTCTTCTTTTGTTACTATGACCTCTCCCCCTTTCTTTCCACTCCTATCTAGCTTGCCTTGGACTTTTCCAGTTGGAATACTGGGACTGAAGGGGAGGGGAGGAATAGTCATAACCATTCAGTCATATCCCATCTTTCAGAGTTATTCTGATGACACGTTTCAGTTCTTCAAGGGAGGGCATTAGCATGAAGGAGAAACAAGTAAAGTTTCTTGTTGTAGAAGGTGGGATTTAGGTGGAACTTGAGTTATTCCAAAGGATCCAAGAGACAGAAATGAGAAGGAAAGAGAATTCCAGGTACTGGGGATAGCTGATCCATTGTGAAGTCTCCTCCTTGGGGGGAACCCCATGGAGTATAGTGATGGAAGTCTTGTGGGGAGGAACAGCAAGAATTGTAGGTAGGAGAAGTGAGGAGGGGG
This sequence comes from Macrotis lagotis, assembly GCF_037893015.1. Classification (NCBI taxonomy): domain Eukaryota; kingdom Metazoa; phylum Chordata; class Mammalia; order Peramelemorphia; family Peramelidae; genus Macrotis; species Macrotis lagotis. The sequence goes on along the minus strand of NC_133664.1, from coordinate 207,379,878 downwards.
TAAGGTACAGGAAGACTGGAAAAGTAGGAATGGGTCAGGTTATGGAGTACTTTGAATGGCAAACAGAAAATTTTAGATCTGCTGCTGGAGATTATAGAAAGTCCCTGGAGGTTATTGAATAAGCAGTTGACATGGTCAGATCTGTCTTTTAGGAAGATTACTTTTTGACATCTGAGAGGGACTGGACTGAGAAAAGTCTTGTCACCAGAGTATTATCTAGCAGGCTATTGGAATGGTCCTAATGTAAGGTTATGGGATGGTGACAATGTCAGAGGAGAGAAGGACACAGTAAAAAGATTTGCCAACACTTGTATATACTGCCTGAAAAATTGAAAAACCCACTGGGAACACAAAGTACTCCAATAGCCTGTTTGTTCTGCATTTGTATAACTTTCCACTTAATTTCCATTTCTCTGAGAATAGACATCCTCTCTGTTTCCTTGTCATACCAGTTATTCATATGTTTCCCTTATTAGATGAGTAATAAATGCTCTCAAATAATACCAGGCCTTCAGGCCACTCCCAATGCTAAGGTAACATGTTCAAACACTATTTGATTGTTATTATCTGTGATAATAAGAGCAGTAATAAGTAGAAATTGCTTTTAATGAATAAATCAGGAAAATGCCTTTTACAACATGTTCCACAGGCATACATAAAGGACCTCTCCATAGTTTGTTGTGGTGGAGCATGCACTGTTTTCCATTAAAAGAGAATTGTTCTACAATGATTTATTCAGTTTATGAACTGGTTAGAGCTTATCTGACAAATACATAATTAAATAAGTGGGATATCTGTTGATCCTTTTTTACTTCATTATGAATAGGTGTTCTAACATATTTCATTCTTTCTCAACTGTTTAAAAATGGGCATATTTGGGTAATGAGAACATGATTAAAATCATGTAAGGTCCAAATTGTAAATCCTTTATAATGTTATTTTTCTTTTTCTTTTCTTTTTTTTTTTGTTGATTTGGTTCGATTGCTTTTTTTTAGGTTTTTTTTTTGCAAGGCAAACAGGGTTAAGTGGCTTGCCCAAGGCCACACAGCTAGGTAATTATTAAGTGTCTGAGACTAGATTTGAACCCAAGTCCTCCTGACTCCAGGGCCAGTGCTTTATCCACTACGCCACCTAGCCAACCCATTCGATTGCTTTTTTTTTTAATTAAAGATTTTATTTGTTTTGAGTTATTACAATTTTTCCCCTAATCTTACTTCCCTCCCCCCACCCCCACAGAAGGCAATTTGCCAGTCTTTACATTGTTTCCATGGTATACATTGACCCAAATTGAGTGTGATGAGAGAAAAATCATATTCTTAAGGAAGAAACATAAAGTATAAGACATAGCAAGATCAGACAACAAGATATTTTTTTTTCCTAAATTTAAGGTAATATTGCTTGGTCTTTGTTCAAACTCCACAGTTCTTTCTCTGGATACAGATGGTATTCTCCATTGCAGACAGCCCAAAATTGTCTCTGATTGTTGCACTTTTGGAATGAGCAAGTCCATCAAGGTTGATCATCACCCTCATGTTGCTGTTAGGGTGTACAGTGTTTTTCTGGTTCTGCTCATCTCACTCAGCATCAGTTCATGCAAATCCCTCCAGGCTTCCCTGAATTCCCATCCCTCCTGGTTTCTAATAGAACAATAGTGTTCCATGACATACATATAACACAGTTTGCTAAGCCATTCTCCAATTGAAGGACATTTACTTGATTTTCAATTCTTTGCCACCACAAACAGGGCTACTATGAATATTTTTGTACAAATGATGTTTTTACCCTTTTACATCATCTCTTCAGGGTATAGACCCAGTAGTGGTATTGCTGGATCAAAGAGTATGCACATTTTTGTTGCCTTTTGTGCGTAGTTCCAAATTTCTCTCCAGAAAGGTTGGATGAATTCACAGCTCCATCAATAATGTTATTTTTCTTGAATAGGGAATAAACAAACTTAGAAAACTTATATTCCTTAGGATCACAAGGCTCTTCAGATATAATCTCATTCATCTCCCTCTCTCTTTGCTGAAGTTAATCTGTACCAGCATAAAATGATGAATGCCTACTTGTGTGTTAAGATGGAAAAGAGCCTTGGATTTGGAGTTGGTATGTTTATGTTTTAATCTGGGTGAGAGATATTAAACTCAGACTGTGGACCACATTTGCCTGAAAAACTCTCAGGTATAACCTAGTTCAGATTAAAACATAATTAGGAAATGTTTAACAAAATCAAAAACAACACTAAATAGTTTTAATTGTGGTTTTCTAACTCAATATGCAACAGCTGGGATTCAATTTTATTTGAGATTGACAGCACTGGATTAGATAATTTTTAAGAATCTTCCTCACAACAAATCTGGAAATTATGTCCTATTATTATTCTTATTTTACAGAAAAGGAAATTGTGTATATGTGTTATGTTAATTATATTAATTTAACTAAAAGGGAGATGAAAACCAGGTTCACAAATTTAATATGAAGAAGAAATCATAATTAACAATGAATGAAGAAAATTATTAGAGAATGTTATGTGCAATTCAAAACCAACAAAATAGAATAAAAAAAATTCATGAGTACCTACAAAAATATAAATGCACAAGACAAAAGTATCATTTAAAGTAAAAGGTTCCTCTGGGAATGGGCTGATGTTGTTTGCCCTTCTTTCTCAAAGAGGTTCATAACTTGCAAGTCATACCATGATTTGCAAGTGAATTGGATTTAAGTGAGGTAGGGCTGTGCAAAATTAGCAGCCTTACTTTCTCTTCTGGAGCCACCTTCATCCAATGACAAAACATTGATCAGGACAACTGGAGATACTCTCCCTCTCCTTCAACCCCCTTGGATGAGCAATAAAAATAACAACAACAATAATATTTTACATTGATATGACCTCTTTTAGGGGTTTTAGATTTCTGTTGTATGAGAAAACTTCTACTAATGAACAGGGGTTCCTGTTCTGTATTTTATAGCCTGGAATTCCCTTGCTCAAGAAGTTTTAGTGTTGCTTGTAGTATAAAATTCAGAACTTCTGTAGGATAGTAAAAGTACTTTGCAAACTGACTTCAATTTATTTTTTTCAGACTAATTTCACATTACTTTCCTTAACACATCCTATGCTCTTTATAAATTTTCTTTTTTGATGTTCCTTATACATTTCATTGTTTTTATCTTTGCACAGGCTGTAACCTATATCAGTAATGTCCTCCTTACTCATCTTTATTTCTTGGAATCTCTAGCTCCTTGAAAGATTCAGTTTATTTGTCTACTATATAAAGACCCTTCTTCTTAGTCCCTCTCATACCAAAATGATTTTTTGTACATTTGAAACATGACATTTGGATTTGTGCTGATTTCATTTTTCTCTTTGAATACTAGCAATCTAGCAGTGCTTGGCATAGAAAAAGTTCTTCATACATGTCTATTATATTTCATCAGACTTCTAAATCCTATGATTCCTTCAAGGATCAATGGGGAAAGATAGTCTGGGAGGGGTACCACAGTATCATAAAGGCACTGGATTCCTGGGGTGGTGGGACATAAAGTAGTAAAAAGGAAGAAGACACTGTCATCCTTTAGTACCTTGGCTCACTGGACTCACATATTCCACAGATATACATAAAGGACCTCTCTTTAGTTTTGCTAGAGAACACATTTTTCCATTAGAAAAAAAAAGTTATTCTATAATTCTATAATTATCTATTCAGCTGATAAAAGCATAATTGAATAAGAGGGATGTCTGTCTATCAGTTTGTTACTGCATTATATATAAGCATATGACTATTGTTCAGAAAGTGCAGATAAGAAACTATATCCAAACTCTTTCTAGACTTGTAATAGACAATCCTTTATAGTGGTCCCAAGTGGCAGGAAGCTGTACAGTATAAGGAAGGGGTTTTCCTCTTTCTATTCCATATATCATGTTATTCCCCATTGCTTGGGTTGTATCTTAGGGAAAAGGTTATCAATGAAAAAGATGAAGGTATCAGCTCAGATGAGGATATTGGATCATAATATATGACGTCCAAGATCCTTACTCTAATGTCCTATGCTCATAAATTTTCTTATAGAAGTGTAATTCTAATCTCTACATAATCCTTTGACACTTCTTGGAACCTCTAGGTGTCCAAGGGACCAATGTTGATCTCAGCTAGCTGTTAATGAATCCCATCAAAAAAGGTATTTGGCTGCTGCTCAAGATTTACTCTGCTATGGAGTATTTACATTTTATTCTGGGACTTTTTAAAGACCCAAAATTTTTCTAGATGAAAAGGTATAAGAACCACAATGTTATTTTAATAAGATTTTGTAAGTTTTACTAATAGATAAAAAGAAAAAGTGTCATCAGGGGTAAGGCTTGGACTTGTGATATCAAAGGATGATAGGATCATAGATTTAGAGCTGGAAGATACTTTAGAAGACATCTAATCCCTTCATTTTATAAATGAGGAAACTGAGGCACAGAGAGGTTAAGTGACTTGCCAAGGTTTACACAATTAGTAAGTGACTGAGTCAAGGATATCTAGTCAAGAAAACAAGTCTAAATTATTTTGATTCAAAAATTTAGTTCCTTCACTGTGTCATGCTGCTCCTTTTTTTCATTTGTATATTAAGGTATTTTCAAGTGAGAAAACATTTTCTTTCAAAGTAGGTGGTCACCCTCTCTGTAACTTAAAGTCTTAGAGAGTTGTCTAGAGAAATGCTGTTCAATACTAATAAAAATCTGTACAAAGATCCTTGTCAATCTCACATTGGCAGTTTTAAAATACAATATTCTCCATGTTTTATTGTATTTTTATTTTTTGTGGGGGCTGTAATGTGGCCTATAGACAGTGTCTTGAGACCTCTAACCTAGAGCATTGAGAAATTAAATGGATTGCTCAGTATGTATGTGTCAAAGGAGACACTTAAACCTAGATCTTCCTGACTTAAAGGCCAATTTTCCTTCCACTATACCAATCTCTCTCTCTCTCTCTCTCTCTCTCTCTCTCTTTAAGTTTTTGCAAGGCAAATGGGGTTAAGTGGCTTGCCCAAGGCCACACAGCTAGGTAAATTATTATGTGTCTGAGATCAGATTTGAACCCAGGTACTCCTGACTCCAGGGCTGGTGCTTTATCCGCTGTGCCACCTAGCCGCCCCTCAAACTATCTCTTGAAAGTAAATGTTTTTGTTTCCCTTTTTATAGTTGAGAAAACTGAGATTCTAAGAATTTAAAACACTCATACAACTTTATGTAGAGCCAAGGCCCTAGTCTGAATCTAAATAGCTTTTGGTAAACTCAAGTCTTGTCTCTGCTCTTTTGTTTGTTTTTGTTCTATTTTTAATTTTTTCCTAATTATATGTAAAAATAACTTTTAAAATTAAATTTAAAAAATGTAGAGTTCCCAATTCTCTTCCTCTTCTCCTCCTCAATGAGAAAGCAAGCAATTTGATATAGGTTATGCATGTACAATCATGCAAAACACATTTCCATATTAGTCATGCTGTGAAAGAAAATATAGACACCCCCCCAGAAGAAGAAAAATTTTAAAAAGTTAAAAAATAGGATGCTTTGATTTTGTTTAAGTGGATTCTCAAAATGAGGAGCATACTCACTGAGTTTTGGCCCTGGAGAATAAGTACACATTAACCTTACCAGAGTTTGTTCTAATCAAGGTTTTTGTCTTTAAGAAAGAGTAAAACAGAATTAGAGAATTAGGTTAAGCACATTTACTGATATTTCTCTAAAGTGAGAGTTACTTAGTCCTGCATCGGGGAGGGAGAGTTTAGCTGGAGAAGCAGACTCGCTAAAATGGAGGCCTGCTGTTGTCCTTAAATAACTTTGATCATCAGAAGGTATGATCTGAAATGTCACCTCTGGCAAGTCCAATCAAAGAAAGGTATCTTCCCTCAACATAGATTGGGGCAAAAGGGGGGGAAACTTTCCAGTAAAAGGAGAATATAAAAGACCTGCAAAACAATGTATAGCTGGAGGGGCGCTTGATAAGATTAAGAAGACTAGACTTTATTCTGTTTCAATTAAGGGTGTCATCTCAAAGTACCGTTTCAATTGTTAAATTGACTAAATACCCTGCTTTAGGATCTAAGTGAAAATTTGCCATCACCCAAACTATTCTTAGAAACCCAGAAAAATAATTATTGGGGAAAAAACTCACTGTTGACAATCTGTATTCATACTCCATTGGTTCTTTCTCTGTAAGTGGATAGCATTTTTCATCATAAATCTTTTGGAATGGCTTGGATCATTGTATTTCTGAGAATAACTAAGTCATTCATAGTTGTTCATCATACAATTTTGCTTTTGCTGTGTACAATGGTCTCCCAGTTCTACTCATTTCATTTTGCATCAATTCATTTAAGTCGAGGTTTTTCTGAAGTATCCTGTTTATCATTTCTTATAGCAGAATAGTGTTCTATCATAAACTATAACATATACCACAACTTGTGTATAGCCATTACCCAATGAATGTGCATACCCTCAATTTCCTTTGTTATCAAAAAAATATCTACTATAAATATTTTTATACATATAGTCCCTTTCTTTCTTTCTTTCTCTCTTTCTTTCTTTTCTTTCTTTCTTTCCTTCCTTCTTTTTTTAATCTCATTAATCTACAGACCTAGTAGAACTATTCCTGGATCAAAGGATATGTATAGTTTTATAACCATTTGGGCAAAGTTCCAAATTATTTTTTAACAATCACAGCTTACAACTCCACCAACAATACATTAGTGTCCCAATTTTTCTACATCCTGTCCAATATTTATCATTTTCCTTTTCTGTTCTATTAGTCAGTCGGATGGATTGATTTAGAGTATTTTTTCATATGATATAGATAACTTTGATTTCTTTATCTGAAAACTGCTTGTTCATATCCTTTGACCATTTTTCAATTGGAGGAATGACTTATAATCTTAAAAATTTGACTCAGTTCTTTATATATTTGAGACATGAGGCCTTTATCAAGTCAATGCATTAATTTTGTTTGTGTAATACCTTTTTAATTTCTTTTAGGCAAAGTTTTCCATTTTATATCCTGTAATGTTTCTTTTTACTTATTTATTTGTTTTTTGTTTGTTTTTATTTTTTATAGTTATTAAAGATTTTATTTGAATTTTACAATTTTTCCCCAATTGTACTTCCCTCCCCCTACCCCGAAAGCAATCTGTCAGTCTTTAATTTGTTTACATTTTGTTTACATGTTGTACATTGATCCAAATTGAGTGTGATGAGAGAAATCATATTCTTAAGGAAGAAACAAAAAGTATAAGAGATAACAAGATCAGACAATAACTGTTTTTTTTTTAAATTAAAGGGAATAGTCCTTGAACTTTGTTCAAACTCCACGGCTCTTTATCTGGATACAGATGGTATTCTCCATTGTAGACATCCCCAAATTGTCCCTGATTGTTGCACTCATGGAATGAGCAAGTCCATGAAGGTTGAACATCATCCCCATGTTGCTGTTAGGGTATACAGTGTTTTTCTAGTTCTGCTCATCTCACTCAGCATCAGTTCATGCAAATGCCTCCAGGCTTCCCTGAATTCCCATCCCTCCTGGTTTCTAATAGAACAAAAGTGTTCCATGACATACATATTCCTGTAATGTTTCTAACACTTGTTTGGTCACATTTTTCTTTTTTTAATCTATAGATCTGACAGGTACACTTTTCCATGGTCCCTTAATTTGCCTATGGTATCATTCTTTAATGTCTAAATCATATACCCATTTTAAACTTATCTTGGTATATTGCATAAGAAGTTGGTTTATATCTACCTTGAACTGCTTTTCAGTTTTCCCAGCAGTTTTGTCAAGTAGTGAGTTCTTGTCTCAAGCCTTAGATCTTTGCATTTATAAAAACAAAATTACAATGACTATTTACTACTGTGTATTGTATACCTAATTTATTCCACTGATCTACCTACCACACTATTTCTTTTTTGTTTCTTTATTGATATCTTTTATTTTGATGTCATCCTCATTTCCCCCATCTCTCTCTCTCTCTTTCCTACCCAAAGAGTCATTTCCTATGATATAGAATGATTTTAAAAAAATTAAAAATTCAGTTAAAACTTAGTCAATACTTAGAAAAACTAAGAAGTTATATGTGAGGCTCCTCATCTGTAAATTTTTACCTCTGCAAAGGAATGAGATTGGGGTTGGGGGTGGTGAATTTCTCCTCATATATCTTCTTTGGGGCCAACATTGACCTTTATATGTTTCTTTTTTTTAATTTATTTTTTTATTCTCATTTTGTACAAATGGTTTTTTTACATTAATAAAATATTCTTGTTTACAAGTAAACAAAATACCCCCATGAATATAGATAGACTTGCTTGGGCCAAAAAAGTAAAGGGGAGAGAAAAGAATTAAAATTTTAAAAAAAAATAATAGTAATAATTGTAGGTATGGCCAGGTGGCGCAATGGACAAAGCACCAGCCCTGGAGCCACAAGCACCCGAGCCCATATCCAGCATCGTAAACCCAACTATCACCCAGCTGTGTGACATGCAAGCCACCCGATCCCCACTGCCCTGCAAAACCCCCCCCAAAAAAAGAAAGAAAAAAAGACCCAAAATAAAATAAAATAGTAATGATAGTAGGGGTGGCTGGGTGGCAGACAGAGCATTGACCCTTGAGCCAGGAGCACCTGGGTCCAAATCCGGCCCCAGACACCCAAAGATCACCCTGCTATGTGGCCCCAGGCAGGTCATCCAGCCCCACTTGCCCTGCACCCTCCCCCCAAATAATAACAAAAAATGTGCTTCAGTCTTTGTTCCAACCCCAACAACTCTGTCATGGGTGGATCTCATTCTTTATGATAAGTCCATCACAGAAGTTACTTCCATATTTTTCCACCGTTGCCATTGCTGATCGCAACTCCCTCCTTTCTTATTTCTCCACTACCATGTATTCTTATTTTCTCTCTCCTTTCACTCTGACTCTGCTGTAGGGTCGCTGAGTGGCACAGCAGACAGATCCCTGGTCCTGGGGCCAAGAAGCCCTGAGCCCCCATACCACCCCTTAGGCCCAGAATCCACCTGGCCCTATGGTCCTGGGCAGGCCTTCCAATCCCAGCCCCTTGCAAGAAGTAAGAAAGAAAATGTGTTATATCTGGCCACTCTCCCCCCATGGTCCATCCTCTCCTCCTTTATTCACATCCCCACCCCTTCCCCCTGCTCCCCGCTCCTTCTTATTCCAGATGTCTATACCCCATTGAGTATGAGAGCAAAGGTTCCCTCATTCCCCCTTGCCTCCCCACTTCCGTATCATTGCAATAGCTCATTGTAATAAAAAAAAATCTTATGTGAAATATCTTGGACTATTCCCCCTCTCCTTTTTCTTTCTCCCATTCCATTTCCCTTTTTTTCTATTGCTGTTCTATTTGGGGGGCCTAGACTGCAATCAGGATCTGAATGTGGTCAGAGCTCCAGAGTCCTGTTCCAGAGGCAGAGGACAGAAGAACTCAGCAGTCTCTTCACTCCCCTCCCTCAGCTCGATGGGCTCATGCCCTGGGGGCTTCTGCTTACCAGCTCCGCCCCTCCGACCCGGACCCCATGGAGCAGAGCCTTTCTGCTCTTTTCCAGGTTACCTTGAGTAGAACTGCCTCACTGGGTCCCTCTGTGGTTTCTGTCTCTTTAAAGTTTAGTTAGAGTCCTTAGCTTATGAGTTTTATCAGAGAGCTCCTAAGACTCGATCCCTTCATGTCGCCATCTTCATCTCATATGTTTTTGACACAAACTATTGCATAACCTCACCTTCCCTTCTTGTAGTTATAAAGTTGATATTTTGACTTCTCTATTTGTATAATTTAATTAATTAAAAATATAAAAATAATTTGTATTATTTAAAAATCCAATGTATTACTATAACCTGTTAAATTAATTCCAAAGTTCTAATCCTTTGTGATCTTTTAGGGTATTAATTCCATCATCTAAAGTGTTAAGTCTTAGATTTGTATCCTTTGTCCTTGTAAAAGTCCTCTTAGATTTGTATCCTTTGTCCATTTGATATACCTTACATTGAGACAAGGACAGATCTCTGGGGCAGCCTATTCCACTCTCTCCAATCAAAATCTACTCATTATTTTGGTTCTGTCATTCAATAAATTCCAGAATCCACCTAACTGCAGTAGAACCTCTATCCCACATTTTTAATATATTATCTTTATTTTTTTTAGGTTTTTTTTTTGCAAGGCAGTGGGGTTAAGTGGCTTGCCCAAGGCCACACAGCTAGGTAATTATTAAGTGTCTGAGTTTGGATTTGAGCTCAGATACTCCTGACTCCAGGGCTGGTACTCTATCCACTGAGCCACCTAGCCTCTCCTATATTATCTTTATTGACACAGTTTTACATTCCTCAATTTCTGAAAAATATTCCTCTTGATTCACACTCCATCCTTTGAAACAAAGATTAAAAAAAAGAAATAGAAAAAAAAACAGTTCCACAAAACCAATCAACACATCAGTCATGTTTGATACTATATGTGAAAGCACATATTCAAAATTAAAATTATTTGATTTCTTCATCTTCTTATAAATTAATGCCCTCCACATGCTCTACAATCCAACTGTACTTGTCCTACTTGCAGTTTTTTACATACTATGTTTCATCTCCAATTGCTCTGGCTGTCTCCCATATCTGGAATGTTTTCCATACTTACCTTTTGCCTCTTAGAATCAAGACACAGCTCAAACATAACCTTCTGCAAGAGATTTTTCCCAGTTCATCTCCCACACTGCTGTCAAATTAATTTTCCTAAAGTTTAGTCTAACCATTGTCCTTCATTTCAAAGAGGAGCAGTGGGATGATGTCTTGACTTTCATGGGAATTGGATTTAAGTGAGTCAGAGTTACACAAAGTCATCAGTCTCATTCTTTTTCTTCCAGAGTCATCGAAGTCCAGTTGTAAGACAAAAGTCAGGATTGCTGATGACAGTCAGAGATACAGTGAATGATCTTGGCATCTTTGATGTCTCACCCAGCTCTAAGAACTACACAGCCAGGCCACACACACACACACACACACAGAACTTTTGGCTATTCCTTAAATAATATATTCTGTCTCTTGACTCCATGCATTTCCACAGGCTTTCTCCCATGCCTGAAAAATCTCTACCTCATCTCCTCTTAGTTTTTCTACCTTCCTTCAAGTTCCAACTAAAATCTCACCTTCTACAAGATAGTCTTTCCCAATTCCTCTTATTGCTAGTGCTTTCCCTCTGCTGAATATCTTCAGTTTATTCCCCAAGTATACCGCAGAAATCATCAAAGATTACAAGTCTGAGCTTCATTTATTTTTTGACAACGGTTGAGACTTAAGACAATGATGAACAGAATTTATTTATGTCACCCCCTTTAATTGCTAATTTCGAATTCCCTTTCCCTTCTACACTTTCAGGAAGTGAGATCTTCAATCAAATTTCTTTCTTTGTAAGTGGCTCAAACTGCCACTTTGTGAGGAACATTCCCTTTTTAGGGGTTCATTCCATGTCATCTGTCCAACTTTTCCCAACTGATGGTGAGCTTGCTCAAGAGGCAATTAGAAGTCTCCTTTCAATGCTGCAATAAAAACAATAGTCACCTACAGCTATTGCCTATGAGGGACTCTCAAGAAGAATCCAATTACTTCTTTCTTCTTTCATCCTCTCTTATTGATTTGATTTTAGACTGCTCCATCTGACTTCTCTGTTTCCAGGAGACCCTCTCAAATCTTTATAGTCTTCCTTCTTTAGGGAGATGACAGTAGCTCACTCAGCTGTCTTTGATTGTAAATTAACAGCTTCCTGCCAAAGCTCCAGAACAAACAGAACAAAACCACAACAATCTTGTGAAGTAGTGTAAATATTATTAGTACTATTTTACAAATGGAGAAATTGGGAACATGAGAGGTTAAGAGATTTCATCATGATTCCTGAGATGTTAAATGTGAGAGAGTGGATTTAAATCCAGGTTTACTAACTTAGATGGAATATTTTTTTTTCCTTTTATACCACAAAGTTCATACTTCATTTTGTGAATAAGAAAACTAAGGCCAGGGCAGCTAGGTGGCGCAGTGGATAAAGCACCGGCCCTGGAGTCAGGAGTAACTGGGTTCAAATCCGGTCTCAGACACTTAATAATTACCTAGCTGCCTTGGGCAAGCCACTTAACCCCATTTGCCTTGCAAAAACCTTTAAAAAAAAAAACAAACAAACTAAGGCCCAGATAGATGGAGTGATTTTTTTTCCCAGGTCACAGAGTAGTAAGTAACAAAACTGGAATTTGAACCCTAATATCCAGATTATAGAGTCAATCATCATTGTTGAAAATTCCAGGTCTCATGACCATCAACAGTTCCCTTGGCCACCTCTCACAATTCAGTGAAGATAAGAAAATGAAAATTACCTCCTTCCCATAAAACATTGGGAAGTCCAAGTAAGTTCCTCAAGAGTAGGAATTCAGTCAGTCTTTATATTTATATATTGCCAATGTCTAGTACATGTTAATTATTGAAAAGCATGTTAGCAAATTGTTGTGGATTGATAGCATTCAAGACACATCACAGATTCAGTGAGGTGACATCATTTCCCCAAATGCTACCCTAAATTCTAAAATTCATTAGAGTTTAAATTCTCTTGAGGACATGGTTGTGTTTTATAACATGAAAGATATTAGACTAAATATAAGGAGAACTAAGTTCTAGTCCTCTGTCACTAATTATCTCTGATTTTAGAAAAATTGCTTAAGTTCCTTGAACCTTGAGAAGAAGGAGGGAAGGGTTTACAAATATCACATTTGATCCTCACAACAACTATTACCCCCTCTTTACAGCTTTCCTTAACTAAGACAAACAGAGCTTCAGTGACTTGCCCAGGGTCAAATGATTGGTAAGTATCTAAGGCCAAATTTGACCTCAAGTCTCTTTACTCCGGGTCCAGCCCTTTATTCACTCTGTCACCTTCACTGTTGCAGAATTAAAGAATGTCAGAACTGGAAGCTTTCAAAGACCATCTGATCTAGGACCAATCTGCAAAGAAATACCCTTTATAATATTATTGGAAAGAAAAATAGAAGCAATATTGTAGTAGAGGCATCCTAGAAGCAATCTAGAAAGAAAAAAATAATGTAGAAAGAATTCAGAAAAAAAATCACAAGTCTACCTTGTAGGCATGCTATCATTGTTTAAGGATGGGAGGACCCTAGTGAGACTTCAGCAAAACTAAGTCTGTAGAAGCTAAAAGACAGAGACAGGTAAGGTAAAGGGGAAAGCCTTCAGATGCAATTCCTTTCCCTAGGTAGGATGAGAGGTTTGATTATATTAATTGCATATGAAAAGAACAGCCAGAAAATGAACATACCTCTAGGACATTGTCCCTAGTCATACATCAGCATAATATTCCTAAAGTAAAATGAGAGATCAAAAAAATTTAGCATCATATTACCACTACATGAAGTGGTCTATTAAGAAAAGGGCTTTCCAGAACAACACTGTACATCCTAACAGCAACATAGGGGTGATGATCAACCTTAATGGACTTGCCCATTTCATCAGTGCAACAATCCAGGCACAATTTGGGGGCATCTGTGATGGAGAATACCATCTGTATCCAGAGAAAGAATTGTGGAGTTTGAACAAAGACCAAAGACTATTACTTTTAATTTTTTTTAAAAGGTTATCTCTTATATCTATTTCTTATACTTTATTTTTCTTCCTTAAGGATATGATTTCTCTCTCATCACATTCAATGTATACCATGGAAACAATGTAAAGACTAACAGACTGCCTTCTGTGGGGAGTGGGGGGAGGGAAGGGAGATCAGGGGAAAAATTGTAAAAAATTGTAAAATTCAAAATAAATAAATAAATAAATTCAAATTAGAAAAGAAAAGGAAAGGAAAGAAAAGAAAAGGAAAGGAAAGAAAAGAAAAGAAAAGAAAAGAAAAGAAAAGAAAAGAAAAGAAAAGAAAAGAAAAGGAAAGGAAAGAAAAGAAAAGAAAAGAAAAGAAGTTTCTAGTGAGGAAGAATTTGTCAAAGAAAATGGCAACTCTTTTCTTTTATCTTACCTAAAGTTAAAAAAGAGATTTTAGGGTTCAGGTTTAACACAATAAAAGAAAAGGAGCTTCTACCAAATCTAAACTAAGTTTAGCTGAAAGAGTTTTATAGTACTCCAGCTAAAAAAAGAGTATTGTAACATTGCAGCTAAAGATAATATTGTCAACCCAGCCAGTGGCTGGAGATGGGCAAAAACTGCAGTTGCCAATCAAAGAGCAAACCCAGAAGACCAGAATATTAAATGATTCTGAGATGTACCTGAGTCTGGCAAACTGATCTGCTTAGCACTATCAACAAAGTAAAGTTGTTTGCCTGATCCTGTCTGGCAACCATAGTCTACTAGCAAAGAGACTTGCTTGAACTCCATTGAAAGACAGTTCCCAGGTACTGCCCAGTTTAGTCCAAAAGCCAGAAAGTGTGATGAGAAGCCAGGATAGTACATGAGTAAACAGCCTGTCCCAGTAGCACAGATTCATCCAGATGAAAGGAGGAGATGCCCAGATGAGCCACCTATTCAGTGGAAACACCATGACATGCAAAGAACCAGTTCAACTGAAAAATGCAGTAATTCACTGTAAACTTCATGGGGACCTCCCAGTGAGAGGAAGAATATCAAAGTCCAGAAAGTTCCAGAATTGTAAGTTGTCTTAGTCACACGTGTCATTTATTTATTTGCCATGGTGCTTTAAGTTTCTGCCTACTTTTTTTCTGCCTTCTGGGCTCTCAGTATTTTGGGGAATTTTTTCCCTGAGATTGGGAAAAACTATATTCCTGTTCTTGTTATGGAATTTAAATAAAGGTTTTTGCTAAAAAATCTTTTTCTACTGACTGTCAAGGGAAAACACAACAGAGAGGGCTCATGCCTTACCACTCTGGAAGTAGCAATAGCCACCCTTCTGGGACCCAACTGGTCAGCGGTGGTGTAAATTGACCAAGTAAGCTCTAATAGGGTATTACAATGGTAACAGATGACTTCAGTTATACAGACATATTGAATCTCTCTCCATGTCAAAGTCACAATAGCCAATAAATTCTAATTGTCTTCATATTCACTCATCTTTCAAAAGAAAAAGGAACAATAAGAGGAAGTATCATTCCGGATCTGATCAGGGAGGAACTACTTCTTATAATATAAATGATAGGAATGTTGGGGAGAAAAAATATATCTTAGATTTTGTGATAGTGAAGAAGAAAGCAAAGCATGATCTGACAAGCCACCTTGATTTAGGAAAGAAGATTTCAAATGATTCAAAGAAAGGACATGGAAGTTATAAAGGAAAAGTCAGCTCTTAAAAACAAGACATAAAGGCAAAAAATTCTGCTAAGTAAAAAAGAAAAAAAGTGGGTTCTCATGCAGGGAACTCAGACTGCCTTAGATTTTTGGAATGTGTTTATTCCAGAAGAGGAAAATAAGGGGAGTTAATTGAAGATAAACGCATAAAAGGGGAGACTGTTGCCCCTACTGAAATAAACTATATCCTGGTACCATAAGAAGAGAGTCTGGTCTGCTAAAGCTCAAAATGAGCTGAGGTTAGTAAAGAACTCAGAACAATGTGATGCTTTTTATTATTTCAGAATATGTTTCTAAGTTGATTAGGAAAAGAGATCACTGGGACCATGAGAAAGCTATGAGGGTATAAGTCTCCTTTCCACTTTACCCTGGATAAAAAAACTTCCAGTTGACCATTCTATACCTTTCTTTCCATCTACCAAAGGGAGGAATCAGACACCACTGGCAGCTGAAGTTGTTTACCAACCTTGGAGTCCAGAAAATCTAGATTCAAAGACCTCCATGGATCTTTATTAGCTGTATGCTGTTGGGCACACAAGTTACTTACCCTCCCTCAGCCTCAGTTTCCTCCTCTATTCAAAAGAAATAACAGGTAAAGCACTTTGCTAATCTTCAAGTGATATATCAATGTTGAATCTCTGTAAAAATGGGGATTAAAAACAGTTTTTCATAGGGTTAATGTGAAGATCAAATGAAATAAAAACATGTAAAGCGTTTTGTAAACCTTAAAGTGCTATATAAATATTGACTTCCACTGATTGTTTCCTGTCTTGGTTCTCATTGTCCTCAATCCAATAGATTCTCTAGAGTATTGTTGTTCTGAACAGAGCTCAGACAGAAATGGAATAAAGAAGTTTGGGGTGAGAAAGATGGTCTAAATAGGCAAAGAGTCAGACTCAGCTCAATGAAAAGCTGAACAGCTCAGTGGAGGATCACAGGTATTGACCTGGATGGCATAAGTAGAGGGTGTCTAGTCCAATCCTGTCCTCTTATAGATGAGGAAATCAAGGTTCAGGGAGATTGAGGATTTACCCATAGTCAGAGAGGTATTAAACCTCAGAGGTAAAATTTGAACTCAGGTCTTCTGATTCAAAAATCACTGCTCTTTCACTTAAGTAAAACTACTTTATGTTTTCTTCTTATTGTCTCTTGGAACAGTTTTGCTAAAGGTTAGAGGCATAATCTCTTTTTTAAAAAATTTATTGGGGCGGCTAGGTAGTGCAGGGGGGCTAGTGGATAGACCACCGACCCTGAAGTCAGGAGTACCTGAGTTCAAATTCCACCTCAGTCACTTAATAATTACCTAGCTGTGTGGCCTTGGGCAAGCCACTTAACCCCATTACCTTGCAAAAACTAAAAAAAAAAAAAAAAAAAAAAAAAACCCTTATTGATTTATATAATTTCATTTTTCTAGGATATTCATCTCCCAAATGATGATGTTTGTCCTTCATTCTTTTTTTTTTTAGGTTTTTGCAAGGCAATGGGATTAAGTGGCTTGCCCAAGGCCACACAGCTAGGTAATTATTAAATGTCTGAGGCCGGATTTGAACGCAGGTACTCCTGACTCCAGGGCCGGTGCTCTAGCCACTGCACCACCTAGATGCCCCCTTGTCCTTCATTCTTTTTTTTTATTTTTAACATTTTATTTGTTTTCCAATTATATGCAGTAGTAATATGTACCCATCATTTTTTGCAAGGCTCTAAATTCTACAATTTTTCCCCCTCCTCCCTTCCCTCCCACACCACAGAAGGCTGTCTGACAGTCTCTACATTGCTTCCATGTCATACATTGATGTAAATTGAACGTTATAAGAGTAAACATAAGAATAAACATAACCCCCCCAAGAAGATGGGAAACCTTAAGAATAGAGAGAAAGAGGGGAAAAAATGTACTTCAGATTTCAATGGCTCTGTCTCTGGGGTGAGTAGCTTTCTTTATCACAAGTCCACCAGAGAAGTTGCTTCAACGTTTTTCCCTCAGTTACTATTACTAACTCTACCTCCACTCTGTTTCTCCCTACTCTCATTTACTCTATTCTCTCTTTCCTTTCATCCTGGCCCTGTCCAAAAGTGTGTTGTATCTGAGTACCCTCTCCCTTGATCTTCCCTCTCTTCTATCACCTATTCCCCCCCTTCCCTCCCCCTCCCATTCCCCCTCATCCCATCCCTTTCCTCCCATCCTTCTCCAGGTAAGACAGATTTACCCACCCTATTAAGTGTGCATGCCATTTCCTCCCTGAGCCATTTCTGATGAGAATGAAGGCTCACTCATTCCCCCTTGCCTTCCCCCTTCCCCTCCATTGAAAAAAGCTTTTTCTTGACTCTTATGTGAAATCTCTGAGCTTCTTCTTCATCTCCTTTTCCTTCCTCCCAGTACTTTCCCCCATTACCCATTGACTCCATCCCTTTACCACATCATACCATTATATTCCTCTCCTTTTAATGTCCTGTCTATATATGCACCTTCTAACAGCTCTTATAAATGAGAAAGTTCATATGAGTTATCAATATCTTCTTCCCATGCAAGAATACAAACAGTTCAGCATCATCAAGTTCCTCATAGCTAGGTCCTCTCTTCCACTCCCTCTAATGGTTCACCAGAGTCCTGTTCTTGGAGATCAAACTTTCTGTTCAGCTCTGGTCATCTTGTTAGGAAAGTTTGAAAGTTCCCTGTTTCATTGAAAATCCATCTTTTCCCCTGAAAGAGGATGTTCAGTTTTGCTGAGTAGTTGATTCTCAGTTGTAAACCAAGATCTTTTGCCTTCCGGAATATCATATTCCAGTCCCTACAAGCCCTTAATGTAAATTCTGCCAGATCCTGTGTAATCCTGACTATGGAGCCTTGGTAGTTGAATTGTTTGTTTCTGGCAACTTTTTAGAATTTTCTCTTTGATTTGAGAGTTTTGGAATTTGGCTATAATATTCCTGGAAGTTTTTCTTTTGGGGTTCCTTTCATCTTTATTTATTTTTTTTTAGGTTTTTGCAAGGCAAATGGGGTTAAGTGACTTGCCCAAGGTCACACAACTAGGTGATTATTAAGTGTCTGAGACCGGATTTGAACCCAGGTACTCCTGACTCCAGAGCTGGTGCTTTATCCACTAAGCCACCTAGCCGCCCCTGGGATCCCTTTCAGGGGGTGGTGAATTCTCTTGATTTCTATTTTACTCTCAAGTTCTAGGATCTCAGGGCAATTTTGCTGTATTATTTCTTGAAAAATGAAGTCTAGGCTCTTCTCCTGGTCATGGCTTGCAGATATTCCAATAATTTTTAAATTATTTCTTCTGGATCTGTTTTCGAGATTGGTTGTTTTTCCAATGAAATATTTCACATTTTCTTCTAATTTTGGGCTTTTTTGGAAGAGTTTTATTTCTTCCTGATTTCTTGCAAAATCATCAGCATCCTTTAGTTCCATTTTGCATTTGAAGGAGTTATTTTCTTCAGAGAGCTTTTTTATCTCCTTTTCCAGCTGGCCAATTCTGCTTTTTTAAGGCATTCTTCTCCTCATTTACCTTTTGTTTTGCTTTTTCCATTAGGCCTAAACTGGTTTTTAACATATTATTTTCTTCAGTATTTTTTTATATATCTTTCACCAAGCTTTTGATCTGGTTTTCATGATTTTTCTGCATTGCTTTTATTTCTCCTCTCAATTTTTCCTCCACCTCCTTTAATTGCTTTTCAAAGTCTTTTTTAAGCTCATCCATACTCTGAGCCCATTTTCTATTTCTCTTGGAGGTTTTGGATAAGGAAGCTTCAATTTTGTCATTATCTGAGTATGTGTTTTGATCTTCCATGGGACTCTTGCCCTTCATTCTTTTTTTTTTTAGGGTTGGGTTTTTTTTTTTTGCAAGGCAAATGGAGTTAAGTGGCTTGCCCAAGGCCACACAGCTAGGTAATTATTATTAAGTGTCTGAGGTTACATTTGAACCCAGGTACTCCTGACTCCAAGGCCAGTGCTCTATGCACTGTGCCACCTAGCTGCCCCTCTTGTCCTTCATTCTTAAGGAATCAGGGAGGTGATTCCATGAGAAACCTATGAATTGGATTTGAGTGAGGGGATACTATGCTAAGTCACCAGCCTTACTTTCTTCTCCAGAGTCATTTAAGTCCAGTGGCCAGATGTGAATCAAGATAACTGGAGATGGCTCTGGATGTGAGGCAATCAGGGTTAAGTGACTTGCCCAAGGTCAAACAGCTAGCAAGTGGCAAGTGTCTGAGGCTGGATTTGAACTGACTCCTCCTATCTGAGTTGAACTGAGTCCTCCTGAATCCAAGTCCAGTACTCTATCCTCTGCACCACCAAGCTGTCAAATATCTCCCAAATAAATGTCCCTTAAAAAAAAATTTTTAGCAGATAGTATAATGGCCCTGGAGTCAAAAGGACCTGAATTCAAATGTGACCTCAGATACTTAATACTTACTTACTTACTTAGTTGTGTGGCCTTGAGCAAGATACTTAACACCATTGCCTTGCAAAAAAAAAGCAAAAAAAAAAAAAAATTTAGCAAAAGTCACTAATATATTTAAAAAGTCTGACATATTTGCTTTTTAAAATCTCCACATTGGGGCGGCTAGGTGGCACAGTGGATAAAGCACTGGCCCTGGAGTCAGGAGTAACTGGGTTCAAATCCGGTCTCAGACACTTAATAATTACCTAGCTGTGTGGCTTTGGGCAAGCCACTTAACCCCGTCTGCCTTGCAAAAACCGAAAAAAAAAATCTCCACAAAGAAGTAGGAAGAGTACCTTCTCTTAATACTTCTAGGAAGTCAACTTCAGTCATCAGTTTTGATTGGTAAGAATCTTACCATTGCAATCATAGTGTACATTATCTTTCAGCTTCTATTTACTTCATTCTGCATCAATTCATATATATTATCTTGCTATGCTTCTTTGTAATCACCTTTTGTTTCTTATAGAGCAGTAATTGTTAATTAAATTCACTTGCCACAATTTGTTTATTCATTCTCCAAGCAACAGGCATTTTTGCCACTACAAAAAGTTTTGATATATATTCAGCCTTTCTTTTTATCATTGATCATGTTCAGGTATGTGCCTAAGGGAATCTCTGGGCCAAAGGGTTTGGACATTTAAGTAATTTTTTGGCATAATTCCCAAAATGATTTAAAGAATGGTTGGACTAATTCAAAATTCCATAAACAGTGCATTAGTTTACCTAACTTTCCACAAACTCTCCAACATTGAATTCCATCTTTAATTATTTTTGCTAGTTTGGTGGGTGTAAAGTGAAACTTCAGAATTATTTTAATTTACATTACTTTTATTAGTGATTTGGAAATAATTTCTCTTTCTAAACTTGTCATGACCTTCACATGAAAGAGAACTTAGAACTTCTTCCAAGCCCTAGATATCCCTACTGAGCCCCCCATGCACCAAGAGAAGTGAGAGTACTCTGGAAGATTTGCTGGGGGTCCCATGGAATAGGTTTTGACCAATCTCTGGAATTCTTTTCTGTGTATAATACAGTATATGTAGCAACAGTGTAGATGTAGGCACAATAATAAATATGGTAAGTCATAAATAAGATTATTCCAAAATCACAGATGGAGGTTTTAAGAGCAGAGATAAGAGAATTTTCTGGAGCATCATGTTCTATGTCATATTTCTAGATCTATATTGAATCCAGGACCAACACGAAAGTCTTGTGAGATCTGAGAGCTCAGAGTAGGTTGATGAAGTGGGAGTCGTTTTAGAATTTATAAACTGAGCATCCTTTGCTGAGATTATTGTTTGATGTGGTGTAATTATTGCAGCCTTTGGGACAGCCAACTGAATACTTGGCTGGTAGCTTGAGAGTAGTGCCATTCAGTGGCTAAAATATGTACTACACTCCCTTGCCAGTTAATTATTTGATAATTTAATTAAATGACAGCCTGCTTCTTTGTAAGTTGAGAAGTTTGGGGGATAGTTAAAACAGGAAAACAAGCCTGCTGTAGCCAGCTATTGCTGCTGCTGCACTGGGAACCACCAAGTTAAACCTAACTCCCATGAAAAAAGATTAGAGAACAGGAAGCAATATCACTTAGAAAGAATGGAAATGAGCTAAAAGATGGAAAAAACTACTCAAATTCTTTTGTTTGTATGCTTCTCTAGGAAGCTAAGTTGTGAAATGGATAGAGCACTGGGTCTGGAAGCAGGAAGATCTGAGTTCAAATAGGGTCTCTAACAGTTACCAGCTATGTGACCCTAGGCAAATTATTTAACTTGTTTGCCTGTTTCTTCAAGTATAAAATGGAGGTGATAATAATAGCACTTACCTTCCTGGGTTCTTGTGAGAATCAAATTAAATAATCTTTGTAAAGTACTTAGCACAATAACTTAAAAAATCCCTTCCTTCCTATCTTCTTCCCTTCCAACATTCTTTCTCTTTCTTCCTTCTTCCCTTCCTTCCTTCTTTTCTTTCTTCCTTCATTCACCCTCAATAGGAATTCTTCTTTGACCTGGAAAGAACAAAAGAAAATAATCATTGGATATAAAAATCAAAGGTATGTAAGAAGAGAAAAAATACCTTTGATGAGTTCATGTCACTAAGCCCAGATGAACTAAATCCTGGGATACTGAAAAAAAGCTAGTAGAGGTGATTATTGATCTTTAAATATTCATGGAAAGGAGGAAAATATTGCCCTGGTTTTCAAACAGAAAGAGTCAAATCTATAAATGTGTCTATAAATTAGGCTGAGAATTCCTGACAAAATTTTAAAACGTATTATTAAAGTGATGACTAATGATCATTCAGAAAAATCAGCATTGACTTGACCAAGAACAGGTAAGATCATACAAATTTGTTTTCTTTTTGGTGATTGGGGTGGGGAAATTTACTAGACTGGTAGATCAAGGAAATTTAGAGAACAGCAAAAATTTGACAAAATATATCATGTTTTTCCTGTGGATAAGATAGAGAAATGTTGGCTAGGAGATTATACCTTTAGGAGGGTTGGAAAGATTGTACTTTAAGAATAACTATGACTTAGATGGATTTCTGTAGAGGTGTACCATAGACCAATGGTGTCAGATTCAAATAGAAATGGGGGCAGAGTCAGGATGGTAGGGTGAGAAGTCACAATTTTGTCTTAGCTATCCCCAAAACTCCTCAACATTTTCCTAGGAAGTACCTCAAATAAAATTCTGGTTAGAGAACCAAGAAAACATCATAAGGAATCATTTTTCTGGTCTGGGCAACTTATGAAGATAGGAAAAGAGGTCCTCATACATTGGATCTTGGACTGGCCAGGAAGGATGGCAGCAGTAGGAAGTAACACTGGCTGTTTGGCAACAGCACAATCCCCAGAGCTAGTAAGGAGACTGAATACTTGGAAAGAAAGTTCTCAAGGGCCTCTTTACTAGCAGGAACAGGTGCCATCTGGCAGCTCCATCACCTAGTTCAGGGTCACCATCCCAGGGTGGAGGGAAATGGGTCATAAAACAAATTTCAGAACCATAGCAGCATGACTGAGATAGAGAGCAGAGGGGAAACCCAGTTCTAACCTTTAGCCCCACACATAAGTCTACAATGGAATAAAGCAGGGCGGGAGACCAAAAGCTAAGTTTTGGTCTTGGGCTACATTAAGAGAAACACAAAGGGGCGGCTAGGTGGTGTAGTGGATAAAGCACCGGCCTTGGAGTCAGGAGTACCTGGGTTGTTCAAATCTGGTCTCAGACACTTAATAATTACCTAGCTGTGTGGCCTTGGGCAAGCCACTTAACCCCGTTTGCCTTGAAAAAACCTTAAAAGAGAGAGAGAGAGAGAGAGAGAGAGAGAGAGAGAGAGAGAGAGAGAGAGAGAAACACAAAGCAAAGAATGAACTAAAAATGTTCAGTTTTTGAAACTGAATCTTGAAATCACATCTGGAAAGGACACATAACCTGGAGAACAACCAGAGGTGGGCAACTAGAATAATGAAGGGCCCCAAAAAATATGCCCTTGCAAGGATAGATTGAAGGAAATTGGATTGTTTTGACTGGAAAAGAGAAGACAATAGGGACAAGGAAAAGGGTTTCACTTAGAAGAGGGATTAGACTAGATCTCAGATGGTAAAAGAAATGGAATTTTCAGAGGTTGATTTTGCTTTGATAAAAGGAAAAAATTCCCAACAATTGGAGCTATCTGGAAAGTGAAATGGGTTGTCATGGGAGGAAGGTCTTTGAGTAAAGGCCAGGTCACAATTTGATAAAACTACTGTAGGGGGAATTCTCAGTCAGGTACAGGTTGGGACTAGAATAGCTTTTGTTGGCCCTATGACTGGTACTGCCAGAGATTCCATTCCAGTTCAGGCATCTCAGCTATTTGAGCATGACTGAAGTTGTGTGTTTCTGATATCTGTGCTGTTCTGTGGAAGGGTGGTTCCAGCTCCAAAGGAACACTGTTAAATGTTTTATGACTGTCCATATTGGCTTTTGTTGTTGTAGTTCTTGTTGTTAAGCCATTAAAATTTGGTCCCCACATCTGATGTTTTATTGAGCTAATAAGTCCAAAGTTAAAAGTCATAGGAATGATTTTACAATATCAAGAATTTAGGCTGAAGCTAAAATAACGAGAATTTGTAATAAAACAAAAGAAAAAAACAAAAAAAATCTTTGTTTTCTCTTTGAGATGTTCTTTTATGTGATGACTAGAAGAAATAATCATGGAAATCAAGATGCATACTTCTTTGCTCACAGACTGGTAAATTCAAAAGTCATCTGCCCCTTTTCATCGACACTATCAATGGATAAGAAATTGTATTCTCATCTCATATAAGAAACTATCTATATAAAATTCACTGCTTTCTTTTTTGACACCCCCCAAAAGATCAATATGTTTCTAGATCTGTGATGTCATCGACTTGAAATCAGTTGAGTCAACAAGTATTCATAAAGTGCCTGCTAGATGGTACAATAGAAAGAGAAGTGGGTCTGGAGTCAGACTCTTGTGATTTATATGACCCTGGGTCAGTCACAACCTCTCTCTGCTTCAGTTTCCTAAACTGTAAAGGGATAAAAATAACACCCACCTCACTGGGTTGGTATAAGGTTCAAATAAGATACTATTTGTTAAACACTTAACACAGCACTTACAGTAGGTACTTAGTATTAGGGATATAATGAAAAGTCTCTGCTTACAAGTAGCTCACAATTTAAGGGAAGACACACTAAGCAAAGAACTATGTACAAATAGGAGAGATAAAGGAAAAATTGGAGATAATCTTAGAGGCAAGGCACCAAGGTTAAAGAAAGACTTCTGGCTTTGGAGGCCTTTAGCTGAGACTTGGAGAAAGCCAGGAAAAAAATAGTGATAAGGAGGGGGATAATCTCAGTAAGAGTTAGTGAAGATATATGCAGTCAGGAGATGGAAGGTCTTGTAGAAGAAACAGAAAGGGGACAAGAGTCACTGGATCACAGAGTATCTAGAGGAGAGTAAGGGAAAAGAAGACTAGAAGAGTAGGAAGTGGCCAAGTTATAAAGGGTTTTAAAAGTCAATAAACTCCAGTGGTTCCCAATAGGAAGTTAATTGACTTGAGGGGGAGGAGGGTACATGATTAGACCTGAGCTTTAAGAGAATCGATTTGACAACTAAGGGGAGGATGAATTAGAGTGGGTGGAGAATTGAGGCAGGAAGACCAACATAAAATAGGTATGAAATAATGAGGAACTTGCAATGGTGGGAGTGTCAGGAGAGAAAAGGATATATTCAGGAAATTTTACAAAGGTAGAAGTGACAAGATTTGGTAACTGCTTGGATGGAGGGGAGGGAATAAGAAAAAATGAGGAGTCAAGAATGACACTTAAATTATATGCTTGGGTTACTAGGAAGATGGCAGTACCTTTGATTAGTAATAAGAAATTTAGGAGGGGAGATGGTTGGTGGAAAAGATAATGACTTTGGGGCGGCTAGGTGGCGCAGTAGATAAAGCACTGGCCCTGGAGTCAGGAGTACCTGGGTTCAAATCCAGTTTCAGACACTTAATAGTTGCCTAGCTGTGTGGCCTTGGGCAAGCCACTTAACCCCATTTGCCTTGCAAAAACCTAAAAAAATAAAAATAAAAAAAAATAATGACTTCAGTCTTTGGCATGTTGAGTTTAAGGTATCTATAAGACATTCAGTTTGAGAAGCAAAAGAGGCAGATAGACATATGAAAATAAGATATCAGGAAAGAGATGAGGGTTGGACAAATAGATGTGAGAATCAGCTGCATAGAAATAATGATAAAATCCATGGCTTACTGATGAAATAATCAAGCTTTACTAAACATAGAGAGAGAAAAGAAGAGGACACAGAACAGAGCCTTGGAAGACACCCATCATTACAGGTAGGACCTAGATGAAGATCCAGGAGTAAAGAAAGGAGACTGAGACGCAAGGGTCAGTCAAGAGAGAGTAGTGTCACAAAGACCTAGAAATAAAAGAGGGTCAAGAGAAGATGGTAAACGACTGACAATTTCAAAGGTTGCTGAGAGGTTAAGAAACATGAGTACTGAGAGAAAATCATTTAGTCTGAAAATTAAAAGATCACTGGTAACTTTGGAGAGAGAAACTTCAATTAAATGATAAAGTCAGAACCAGACTACAGAATAAGAAGAGAGAGAAGAAAGGAAGTGGAAGTGTTTCAAGGATGTCTGTATTTCTTAAAGTCTTTAGCTGGGAAAGATTGAGAAGCCAGGTAAGCTGTAAAATTGTGCCGCTTATTAAAGAAATGGGTACACTAGGATAAGGGTTGGTTTTAGGGAAAATATAGAAGGGGATGGCTAGGTGGCGAAGTGGATAGGGCACTGGCCCTGGAATCAGGAGTACCTGAGTTCTAATTACCTAGCTGTGTGGCCTTGGGCAAGCCACAACTCCATTTGCCTTGCAAAAATCCTAAATAAAATATAGAAGACATGAGAGAATCTCCCAAAAGAACAGAGAGAATGGCAGGCTTTTGAACACAAAAATATAGACTTGGAAAGAAATTTGATAGAAAATATTCAAGGAAAAAAACTTTAAAAGAATATCTCAATGAATGTAAGTCAAAATGGCCTTGTAGACAGGATAAGTAGAGGAAATTTAAGGTTGTTAGGTCTCCCAAAATTAAATGACAAATCAAAAAACCAAAGTGTCATACTGTAGAAAATATAAGAAAATTGTTCAGAACATTTGAACACAAACTGAATAACAAATCCAAATATCACTGCCAGAAAAAAAAGTGAAAAATCTAAGCTTGAAACTCAAAGGCAAAGTGATTAAATTTTAGAATTTCAAAATCAAATGAATTTTTCTAATAGCTTGTACTTCAGCTATGAGCACAATTTGAATAATCCAGGATTACTTATAGTTAAGAGAAATCAGATAACATGATGGGAAAAAATAATCCAAAAATGTATAACAAAAAAGTAGTCTATAATACAAAATTAAGCTAATCATCAATGAAAAAAGATGCATTTTCAATTAAGTAGAGGCATTTTAAGCACTCCTGAAAAAATAAAGGAAAAAGGCAATTGTGACCCAAATATCTAAACTAAAAATAGTCCAAAGAAGAAAAATACAAGAAAAGCAAGTACAATTATTTTAGAAATAAAGTAGTGAAATTAATTCTCTTATACTTATAGTCTAATTTAAAAAAAAAGAAAAAATAAGAAATTGGACTAAAAAGATAAAATAAAGAAAAAATCAGATCAAGGAACAGAGAGGCAAAAAACATTAGGAGAATTTAAAGAAAAAGAAGAGAAGAGAAAGATGACCACAACTTAAATCCTGGAATCATTATGAGTGAAGAAATATTTTTGCTGGATGGATAATTCCATGGAAATTGAGTGAATGCAGAGACAAAGAAATAATGTTTTACTCAGTGATATATTGGAACCATCTTGAGCTCTCAAGAACTTGGAACTCTCACCTTGGAACTCTCAAGAACTGATTTTTAAATTTTCAGTGTGAGCATCTATTACTCAGAAATAAGGCTTGATTTATTGTTTTGTTGATTGTCTAGACAATAGACTTAGTCATAGAAAAGATGACTATAATGCAGATTAAACTTAAAAGCGTATTGTTGTGTATATACATTTTTTCCCAGAAAGTCAGCTGTTAAACATTTACCAGCACACTCCTTGTATATACTCCCAACCCAATCAATAGGTGAACGGAGAAAAGATAATAATTTCCTTACTAAGAGTTTGAACTATGGGAGAATAGGATAAAAATAAATGAGAGTAAAGTTGAATGAAAGAATTATCTGATAGGAGTATTGTGGCGGGGGAGGGGGGGAAGGGTATAGTCTTAAAGAATTGGAGCATGTGGAAATATTTACAAAGGGTTTCAGTTTCCAGAACTGCCTCACATCTCAGGAGAGGTAATATGTGAAGCTCTAAAGTCAGTCAGCACCCAGAATAGTAGGAAAAATTTAGAACCATAGGTGAGATACCTGGGTCTTAGAATGGAAAGTGATTATGATAAGGACAGGAGGTAATGCTAGGTTTCATGACCTAGGACAAATGGTAATTCCTCCCATATTGTATTTCCATAAACATTACTTCCTTCATGAACTGATATTTCAGGGTGGTAAAATAGATTTGAAAAAGTGTTGGAGTAAAATTTATGATCAATTTTTTTTTTAGGTTTTTGCAAGGCAGTGGGGTTAAGTGGCTTGCCCAGGGTGACACAGCTAGGTAGTTATTAAGTGCCTGAGACCAGATTTGAACTCAGGTACTCCTGACTCCAGGGCCAGTGCTCTATCCACTGTGTCATCTAGCTGCCCCCAGATCAATTATTTTTGAATCAGATAGAGAAAGGAGTTCAAATGGAGTTCTCCAGAAATTTTGCCTTCTTAAGGGGCAGAGAATAAAGATGGAAGACCTACAGGAATAAAGCCCATGAATGGGAAAAGATAATTCAAGACAAACTAGAATGGAAGAGAAATAAGAAAAAAGCAAAGGAAAACTTTTTTCAGTAAGGGCACTGCAAAAGAATATTGCTTTCATTCCCCAATTGACAAATGGTCAAAGGATATACAAAGGCAATTTACAGATGGGGAAATCAAAGCAATCCATAGTCATATGAAAAATTGCTCTAAATCACTACTTATTAGAGAAATGCAAATTAAAGCATCTCTAAGGTACTATCTCACACCTCTCAGACTGGCCAATATGACCAAAAGGGACAATGATCAATGTTGGAAGGGATGTGGGAAATCTGGGACACTAATACATTGTTGGTGGAGCTGTGAACTCATCCATCCTATCTGGAGAGCAATTTGGAATTAATGCCCAAAGGGCAACAAAAATGTGCATGCTCTTTGATCCAACAATATCACTACTGAGTCTATACCCTGAAAAGATTATGAAAAAGGGTAAAAACAATAAGTGTATAAAAATATTCATAGCAGCCCTGTTTGTGGTGGCAAAGAATTGGAAATTGAGTGAATGTCCATCAATTGGGAATGGCTTAATAAACTGTGGTATATGTATGTGATGGAACACTATTGTTCTATTAGAAACCAGGAAGGATGGGAATTCAGGGAAGCTGAGAATTCAGGGAAGCATGAACTGATGCTGAGAGAGATGAGCAGAACTAGAAGAACACTGTATGCCCTAATAGCAACATGGAGGTGATGATCAACCTTAACAGACTTGTTCATTTCATCAGTGCAACTATCAGACACAATTTTGGGATATCTGTGGATACCATCTGTATCCAGGGAAAGAATTGTGGAGTTTGAACAAAGACCAAAGACTTATTACCTTTAATTTTAAAAAAATTATCTTATTATGTAATTTTGCTATCTCTTATATTTTATTTTTTTTTCCCTTAAGGACATGATTTCTCTCTCATCATTCAACTTAAATCAATGTATACCATGGAAACAATGTAAAGACTAACAGATTGCCTTCTGTGGGGGGTAGGAGGGAAACGAGATTAGGGGGAAAATTGCAAAATTCAAAATAAATAAAATTTCAAAAAGGAAAGTCAAAAAAAGAGAATATAAGTGCAAAATATTATGCTAAAAAAGAATATTGCTTTAATGAAAAATGGAAAGGAAAGTTTTAACATACTAGACATAGAAAGAGATGAGTCAAAAGAAGGAGAAAAAATTTTAAATGAAAGAACAAAAAAGTAACAATTTAAGCAAATTCAAGGAACTTGGAATAGAACATATAAAAAGGAACAGAAAAAAGCCTATGCGAAAAGACTATTATCATAATAGTACAAGCAAAACCAATTTCAGGAACAAAATACTGACTTAAAAAAAGGAAGGGGACAAAAATAATAAATATAAGAGAAATAAAAGGAAGAAAACATAACCTTGCAATAATAATTTTAAATGTAAATCTATTAAATAATTAAGTTAAATGGAGAAAAATGGCAGAATGGATAAAAAAACAAAATCCAACCATTTGCTATTTAAAAGAAACATCTAAAAATAAACAAACAAAAAGAATGAAAATGAGTGGCTATATAATAAAGTCTTCTAAATATTAAATGGTTCAAATTTTCAAGATTTTAAATCATTTTATTAGATAGTTCTAAAATAAAAACTTGCAAAAGGAAATGAGAATACCTATATTTTGCATAAATGTGTGTATGTGTGCATACATATATACTTATGTATATACAAATATATCTTTGCAACAAATGACATAGATTTAAATACATAAAGAAATGATTTACTAAATTGCAAAAGATATTCAGTAAATTTAGAAGACTAATGTTTTTCACTTAGATTTGGATAAATCTGACAGAAAGATCAACAAAAAGAAAAATATGGAATCTAATAAACTGTTGAAGTTAAATCTAATAGACAAGTCATATTCTGGATAAGAACATTAAATAGCATACATATTTCTCATTACCACATAGTACTTTATAAAAATGGACCATTATTAAGGCAAGAAAAAATATAAATAAGAGAACAAAAGCAAAAATACTAGAAGTATCCATAACACAACAAAAAATAGTAATTCATACAGAGAACACAAGCAAAAGATACAGATTTGATAATGACACCCTTATTTAGGGTTCAAAACAGTACTGTAATCAAAGACAGACTATAGAAAGACTCAATAACTATGTGAACAATAATCATAATGAGTTCTCCAAGGAAAAATTTTGCCTCTGAAAACACATAAATAAAATAGAAAAAAGAGAGAATTAATAATTGAGAAATTTAAAGAACTAGAAAATTAATAAACACACAAACTCAAAAGAACAAAACAGAAATCTTGAAAATTAGAGAGATAAAATGGAAAACAAAAAGGCTATAGAAGTTGTAAGCAATTCTGAAAGCTGTTTCTTTGAAAAAAATAAGAAGAAATGTTGAAATGACCTCAGAAAAACAGGCTTTGATGCACTACTGGTTGAGCCATGAATTGGTATAGTCATTCTAGAAAGCAATGCAGAACTCTGCCCCAAAAATTATTAAACTGTGTATACCCTTTGACACAGAAATACTACTATTAGGCCTATACCCTAAGGACATCAGAGAAAGCAGAATATGTCCTAGATGTTCAAAAATATTTATAATATATATTTTTGAGGTGGCAAAGAACTTAAAACTAAAGAAGTGCCCATCAATTTGGGAAAGGCTGTACAAATGATAGTACATAGATAAAATGGAATACTTTTGTACTATAAGAAATGAAGAAATTTATAAAGATATGTATGATTTGAGGCACAGTGAAGTGAACTGAACTAGGAGAATAATTTATACTTTGTAAAAAGGAACAGTTTTGAAAGATACAAGATTTCTGATCATGATTCTAGAGGTCAGATAAGGAAGAATAGTACTCATTTCCTAACAGAACTGATATACTAAAATGTATAATAAAACATATTTTTTGAAGTAGTCAATGTGGGAATTTGTCTTGTTTGCTTATGTTTATTTATTACAAGAGTTTTTATTTTTTTTAGGTGGAGGATAGGGTGAAAGGGGGAAAAATGAATGTTTGAACCTTGAAAAAAGTGTTGAAAATTAAAAATTAAATGAAATGTATAGAAGCAAAAAAAGAAAGAAAAGAAAAGAACAACAAAATTCATTGACCATCATATTTAAAAGAACAGCTTCAGAACCTGGAAAAACACAACTACAATATTGCAAAAAAAAGAAAAACAATTAAATGTAACTGCATTAGATACAATTAAAACAAAGGAACTTGAGCCTCAAAGAGGTGGAAAAATGCACTGGTAGAGACACTAGCAATGAAAAATGTTGCATATACCTTCAGATATGGTTGACATAATGGTTGAATCTGTTGAATTACTTTTTTCTCTTTTTTAAAGAATCTATTACAAAAGGAAGACTCACTGAGTAGGGAACAGAGAGGTTTCCAGATGAAAACAAAGATAATATAATAACAAAAGGTAGCAATAAAAATAAAAATATAGAATAATTATACAAACATTTTCTTTTGTAAAATAATGATTTTTTAAAAATCAGGACAAGCTTGAATCATAAGTGCTTTTTTCAAAAATCTTTAAAATTCAACTGTTTACAAGGAAGTCAAAGTTTGGTGGGGAAAAAACCTTAGATTTAGAATAAGAAAAATTGCATTACAACTTGATTTTCCTTCTTACTGCCTTTGTGACTTAAGGGAAATGACTGTATTTCTTAGGGCCTCAGTATTATCATCTGTAAAATAAGGTTAGTTTGAATCATTTTAAGGATCTTTTCTAGCTCTCAGTCTTATGAAACTATGGATAAATTTAGAGAATTATAGTGTTCTAAATTGATCCAACCAGTCTGGAAAGTGATTTGCAAATAAAAGTCATTAAATTATATCTACTCTTTGAATCAGATTCCCAAAGAAGTTAAAGATAGAAACATATGCACAAACTAGGAACAAAATGAGTATCCTTCAGTTGGTGAATGACTGAATAAATTATGACATTATGCATATGATGGAATATAACTATAATTTAGAAATTAAAAATATGATAAATTCAGAGAAACCTGGAAGACTTATATGAACTGATGCAAAGTATAATCAGGAAAACAACTTATTGGTTTATAACATTTTCAAGGAAAACAACTTTAAAAGACTTTTAAAAAAAATCTGTTCATTATAATAATCAAATGTGATGTCAAAAGACTGCCAAATAAATATACCTCCAAGTTGCAGTGATGAACCAGAGGATCAATTCCACATACACTTAATGTACTGATTGTTTTTCTTGATTATATTTATTTGTTAAAAGGGAAGGCTTCTATGTAGAGGGAAAGGAAGTTGGTACGATGACACAGTTAATGTGAACATAAAAAACAAAAATAAACAGCAATCAAGCATGTAAAAAGTACCCATTAGAAAACAGAAGAATGTTCAGAACAGTACTCAGACCAGCAGGGCAATTCTGTCACTACTGTCTGAATATCAGTATCCTCAACAAAGAAAGAAATCTATACCCACATCAGTGAGATCCCCAAAC
Source organism: Macrotis lagotis (assembly GCF_037893015.1). Classification (NCBI taxonomy): domain Eukaryota; kingdom Metazoa; phylum Chordata; class Mammalia; order Peramelemorphia; family Peramelidae; genus Macrotis; species Macrotis lagotis. The sequence continues at coordinate 207,347,175 of NC_133664.1, read as the reverse complement.
CAATTGCCTCGACTACATCTTAACTCTGCTGTGTGATTTCCCCCAACAATTGATATCCCTTTAGAAATTTACCTCTTAAACCCCACAAAGAATTATTTGACTCAGAGATCATGCAACCATAATGAAAATGTGATTTGGCAGAGATAACACTAGGAATTAGCTTGATTTTCTACTCTAATTTCATCTTTAATCATACATAGCAACAAATTAGAAGGTTTGAATTTCTATCGACACAAACTTTGTTTCAAGTAAACAGAAGTGTGATCTTGTTTAAAGAGAAATGAGGAGGAAATACATGTCCTAGAATGAATTGACTTCTATTAAGTTCAATAGACTATAAAATGTATATAATCAAGTCAATCCTAAAACATTAGGGATGTGCTTATCATACATTTTGGGGATTAAAAAAAACTCTGGGAACAAACTGCTTTGAATGTAAATTTGCTCATTTTCAACAAAGCAAACTTCTACAAAAAGCATTAAAGAAAATAATTGCTAAACAAAATGTGTGCAATGGAAAGGACTGAAATATTACTGTAACATAAGAAATCAAGAATCCAGAAAAACCTGTAACACTTTCATGAACTGATACAGAAAGAATTAAGTAGAAGCAGAGAAGAAAAGGAAAACTTTTCTTCCTAAAGGAAGAAAATTTGAGATATTTAAAAATCATTTTACCACAAACACAAAGGACAAACCAAGAAATTTGCCCAGTTTTTATTCATTCATTTAAAATGACTATAATATGCGACACCAATCTGTTCGATGTTCTTATATATTGTATGGCTATTCTATTAACAAGGCAACAAACCTTGTATTTTAAAAATAAAAATGTGAAATTATTAGAAAAATATATCCAGGTTTAATTGGTAAATGAAAGAAAACTGTAAAATCAAAAGTAGACTAAGGAAATGAATTTTGGAGGATGAGGATGAAATTCTTTTGTAATTTCTGATTAAAACTAAGTGAGAAAATAAATTACAAAACAATCTCTGTGTATGGTTTTGCCAAACTAGTAAGAATTTTTTTAAAAAAGGATTCCAGTTTTTCAGAAACTCAATAATGAATTGAAATAAAATTTAAGTGACTTTTCAGCCCCTTAAACAATTCCTTTGACCTCTTCATTTTTAAAAAAATGCATTCTTTTTTGTTCCTTTCACTTTATTCCTTCACAAAATCATTTTACTTCCTACCTTTGCATATACAAATTAAGTGTAGGTCAAATCAGGGTCCATAATGCTAATCAACCACAATCACCAATAACTACCACATTTTAAAAATTGTAATTTTTACTAATTATTTCTCTTCAGAGGTTATTATAAAATGCTAACTTGGATAAAATCATCAGCTATTAAAAAGTTGAGAAAAAACCCCAAAAAAGGAGAAATATTTTTTAAAGAAGCATTTCTTTTGTAATTGAATTCTGACAATCTTTATTAACAATGTTTCCACACTTCATAATACCCAGGATACTCAAGCCCCATAATCATCTTTCTCCCAATCTGAGACAAATTATCTTAACTCAGGAGTGTCTTTTTTTTTTAATTTAAGAACTCAGTTCCAAACCATTTCCTCAGTGGTACAAATCTACCTATGAATATAAGTGCAAGTTGTGTGTATTTCCTTGATCCCCCACCTCAAGCCCCTCCAATGTCCCAGTTTTGAGTTCTTCCACTATATTTCATTATAAAGGCAGAAACTGCCAGTTTGGTTTTGGGAAAGGAATCCTACTCCAATGTCACCCCAAATGAAAGGTTAAGAAGGATCAGCAATACTTTAAAGAAGGTAATAAATTATGGGTTAAATGTACAGTTAAGGAATCATAGATAGCTCTGGGGGCCGGATGCCAGTTGGATAGTAACTCTGTTGCAGCCTTTGCCCTTAGTCCCCCTGATTCAAATGATATTTCTGTCAACAAATATGAGTAAAAACTAGTGTAAGAAAGTAGAAGCAGCATTTATAGGCACTGATGGGTTTCCTCTGAGAGTAATCGCTTCCCCCACCCCCACCCCCACCCCAAGCTTCCATTCTTCTCTATGTGGAATCACGGGGAGGAGCTGTGGAGAGGGGTTTATTGAGCATGAAAACTGCTTTTGTGAAACTGTATCTAGAACTTCACTACCTGAACAGCCTTAGAACACATTCACTCATCCAGCAGTCCAAAGGTCTCTAGGTCAGGGATGCGGCTTTCCTTTAAAGCTACTTTTGCTTTTCCTGGAGATTGGAGAGAGAGGTAGGCGTAGATAGTCTCCAACAACAATCGCGATTACTGTCAGCTCACGATATCTGAATATCGAGGCAACAGAAAAACTGAGCTGGGGGGGGGGGGGGGCTGCTACTTCCCAGCAGGATTAACCTGCTACTGGGTCAAAGGAAAAGGAAACTTCTTGGCAAATGAAGATGGTGGCGGGGAAGGGTCGCAAACTGCAGGCCGAGAGGCAGGCTCTGGACCCCAGTTGCCTTGGGAAGGTACAGGCAATGGCAATTTCTGCAAACAATTGCCGGCAAGCCCGGGGCTTGCAAAACTGGACCACGAAGAGGTTGGACCAGCGGAGGAAGCAGGGGGTGGGGTGCAGTGGGAAGACCCCCCCCCCCAGCGAAGCTGCGGCTTCCCTCCATACTCTTCCCTCTTTCCCTGACAGCTTCCTCCTGCTCTCCCAGCCCCTTCCCCCCACGTGTGAATGACGTCAAAATTCCTCGAAAAAGCCGCGTGGCGGCTACAGTGGAGTGGCTGCCAAGGTTTGGCCCCCCTCCCCCGCGCCCCCCACGCGCACCAGTAGGGGTGGCCGGGACCAGCAGGGCGCTCTAGGAGCGAAAACTATGAACAAGCTCGGTGGGGATTTTTCCTCCTGGGGAGTCGGGGAGCTGCTATTCTCTTCTAGGAGAACTCCCACCACCCATGTTGTTGGAAAATAAATTTCTATAAAACTGTAATAAATTTCCCGGCTGAATCAGGCAGGAGGGCCGTGGAAAGTTTTGACCTTTTATTTATTTAGCTTTACTTTTCCCGGAAAAAAGAATGGGACGCTAGGAGGTGAACATAAGGCTAGCGGGTAACCTTTTAAAATGCACTTGGAGCATCTGCTGCCTCCGGAAGAAAACACGAGTCTGCATTAAAATATAGTAAATAAACAGAATAATCAGACAGTTAAAGAAACATACACAAGACCCGACCCATCCTCTCACCTGAAACGCCCTGGGGATTCGACAAAGCTCCCCGGAAACTCTAACTTACACCTCCATACCTGTGCTCCCCGCCCAGGGCTAGACAAACTGCCATTATTGCTCAGTCGACAGCCCATGTCCACCACACATTCATTCTCCTTTGCTTCTTATTCCCCTTCCTTTCCTCCCCTTCTTTACTTCTTCCTAAGTCACTCAAAGAAGGTCCAAAGGAGAGAAATAATTTTGCCTAGTGAATAATTTTCAAGTGATCATATGATTAATTCAGCTTTATTTTCTGCCCATCTCTCCCTACATGAAATAATAAAACCCGCACTATCAAAGAAAAATTACTGTCCCCTCCTTACTCTCGCCCCTCCACCCCCACCCCACCCCCATCCCTTCCATCGAGACTTCCTAGTTCTGCTAAGGTAGGAAATGCTCCCCAATCTCCCAGCCCGTTGCTCCGTGGAGCACTGTTTAAGGCTGCCGACTGTGGGTCCTAGCTCTGAACACGTGCCTCTAAACTTTCACCCAGCTCCCGGCTCACCTGGGCCGGCTGTATTTGCCAGCTAAGTGTGTTCCTGCAGATTCCTGCGCTGTTACACCCGGCTCGGAACGCCGGGCCGGTCCCTACCCCTACAGCGTTTTGTACACTTTCCAACCGAAACTACACAAACACGTGGAGGGGGGGTGGGGGT